>NC_139836.1:8097751-8200251 GCF_963691815.1 Echiichthys vipera | reverse complement strand
GAGGGAGATACGTCCATCTGGCTGACGTTTACCTCCGAGGAGAAGTGAGGGCCAGCTAGCTGTCACTCAAGAGGCAGCGCCCCTAATTATTTATAAACTTTAACCTCCAATAAAATAAAAACTAGCCCGTTACAAACAAATTTACCCCCCTCAGTGTTGTCATGTAGATATGTCCTAAACATACATGGATCAACTAGGAAGTCGCTGTAGTTGGGGCTCGGTGTCATCGTCTCCGTTTCTGCCCGTCCAGACTAAAACACAACCCAAGCTGGTGTAATAAGCAGTGAAAGTTCAAGCCAACATGACCAAGGTAAATACAACAACCCTGGATCACCTCTCCCTGCCAGCTCAGACTTAACCACTGATGAGATTAGAGGTTCAGGTAAAGGCTCTCTTTCTGGTTCAACAGCAGGGCATTAGGCCACTGGGTTACACTGTGTGTATGTGTGTAGATGTTAGCCTACAGGGGTTCAACTGACAGCCATTGGAGAACACAACATGCCCACTTGCTGCCATATCGCATGATTATGGATCATATGGACCTGAATCATGCCATGCACACACCTAACCATCTAAAGACAAAACATAACTCTAACCTTGTACCTATACTTAACTACTTTTATCATTTTATTCTTATTTTCTGAGATGTCTGGTCACAGCTCTTCCGCTCTGCCGGCAGCATGGCTGACAACAGCAGATTGCAAGTCTAAATTTAGAGTTCAGCTGTCTAGAAGTCATTCATTTCTGGGAACTAATCCATATGACCATTTTGTCACTGATTGATGTTGCGTTTATGTCATGCAATTATGTATCTAGCTAACTGACAGTCTGGTCAATACATGGTTAATTCAGTTTGGATCCACACCCAATCACACATTGTTTAGAATAGGATAGAATAGAATAGAAATACTTTATTGATCCCAAGCTGGGAAATTTTTTTTTAGAATAGAAATACTCAAAATACAGCCTGTTCTGTAGTTTAATCGGTGTTGCTTTATTTGCATCCTAGCATGTATATGCAAACTATGATGTAATGAAAAGTAAAATCAAAGTAATGCTTGCTTGAGGCAGAAAAGTTTTTGGTAATAAAGAAGTTATCCAATAAATATTATTCCCATAAATAAATCTCTTTGTTGACTGCTTAGCTTAAGTGCGTTATACTATTACAAAGTAGTCTTTTTGACTTTGTACAGTAAGCAATATGAATTATATCAGCTGACACTGAATAACAAAAACCCATTTCCCCAATGCTAATCAACTTCATAATCAAATCTATGTTGGGTGTGTTCGTTTGCGACATTCAGGAAGCTTTTCTCATTCTCTTCAATTTAACTGATGGAAAGACGCTTAATTAAATGTTGTGTATTGTTTGCAGCGTTTCAAAAGTTTGCTTGAATTTAGCTTGAAAGAAGGATGAAAACACCACTGCCTACTCGCTCGGTTTGGCTCAGCTCAGTTCAGTAGTGCTTTAATGGCATGATAAGAAACAAACCTGCGCTGCCAAACACCATGGGATCAGCTGGGGTAAAACTGGAGACAGATGGCTGGGAGTAATTAAAGCAAAACCAATAGATACCAGTTTTATCAGTCTAATGCCAGAAGAACTCGGTAGCAAACTAAATGTTCTTGAGCACACATTTGGTCACTTCCTTATCTATCTGCTCCACTCTCCTGCAAACATTTTTCCTTATTGTGTCACTCATTACGTTCACTTTCTTCTCTGTGTTGTTTAACTTTCTCTGATTTCTTTTGTCTGAAACCTAAGGAATAGTTTAACATTTTGGCAAATACGCCCTTGCGGTCTTTCTAAGACTAAGATAAGAAGACAGATGTCCAGCTCATGTCTGTAGGTTAGGTACCATGCTGAAATCAGGAACCTTTGAAGCTGATATACATGTTAAATATAGTTTAATATAGTTTAATAGTAATGTAGCTTCGACTCAAGGGCTGAATGGTGAACTACTGTAGCTGGCTAGCTAACTGCTAACATAGCCCATTGGGAAATGCTAGCACTAGTCAGTTACAAAACTCCATGAGCTTCTTTCTAGTTTCTGTGTACCATTTATTTTCCATTTGTTCACAGGAATTGACATAATTTTATTTAATTGTCTCATTAAAGACGGAAACGAGCTAACGAGTCTGCTAACTGTTGGCTCATTAGCTTGACCACTAAGGGGACAATAAGTTGACAGTTAACTCAAAAGAAATATTAGTGCCATTGACTGTTAACCATGTCTCTTGTGGATTAGCTTGTACTTTAACAAAGGAGGTTAAATAAACCTGGATGGTGCAACACAGCTAAGCTATTATCCATCATCCATCCACTCTGTTCCATTGAGGAGGTTTGTTATTGGTTAACAGGTCGAAGTTCAAATTCACATGAAATATTTGCTAAGACTTCTACCCCACATGCAAATCCAATAATTGAAGAGATTCCATTGTAATTATATGTGTTGCTTCAAAATGTTGCCCTATGGTCATTGTCATTTTGAATGGCAACCCACATCCTAACTAGAGACACTGCACAAGAGTAGCCTGGGCAGATGACTGAACTGTTTTTGCTTCAACAACATAGCTTCCCCCTAAAACACAAATTGTCATTTTTGTATCTCTGTTCATGTAGAAATAAATAACAAAGATAGCATTGTGTAATTACGTAAAGCGCCAGGCTAGCTGTTTCCCTAAAGCTAAGCCAACCACGTCCCGCCACCAGCTCTGTCTAATGCACAGATGAGAGATTGATATCATTTTTTCATCCCACTCAAAAAGAAAATGTTGACCTCTTACTTTAAGTGTTTTACAGAAAACTGTCAGCCAATGGGTGTGTATTGTGTGCTTTTCTGCCAGCTTGTATACCAGACCAGAGTATATACAGTAAAGTTTATTTGATTGAGCCACTGGCCTGGAAGGATCAACTTTTCCATGGTTACCAGCATAACTGACATGTAGTGGCACAGATGGAAGTGTCTCTCATGCATGCACACACACACACACACACACACACTCACTTAGACACATACACGCTTGCACCCTTTCTGCACATCCTGTGACAGGTTTTCTCCATAACCAAGAGTTTCAATCTTCCGGTGTTTTCCTCATAGCAGCAGTGAGGGAAAGGAGAACAGAGGAAGAGAGAGATATTGTGTGTGAGACTGTGTGTGTGTGTGTCTGTGTGTGTGTGTGTGTGTGTGTGTGTGTGTGTGTGTGTGTGTGTGTGTGTGTGTATGTGTGTGTGTGTGTGTGTGTGTGTGTGTGTGTGTGTGTGTGTGCGTGTGTGTGTGTGTGTGTGTGTGTGTGTGTGTGTGTGTGTGTGTGTGTGTTTGTGTGTGTGTGTGTGTGTGTTTTTATTGAAAGTTGCATCAGAGCCCCTAGACAGCTATGTGTATTTCAGCCCAATTAATCTGGAGCTTGTGAGCAGAGACTGCATAACAAGACTCCTCTGTCTGACCTCAGGCCAGCTCAGTGTGTGTGTGTATGTGTGTGTGTGTGTGTGTGTGTGTGTGTGTGTGTGTGTGTGTGTGTGTGTGTGTGTGTGTGTGTGTGTGTGTGAGTGTGTGTGTGTGTGTGTGTGTGTGTGTGTGTGTGTGTGTGTGTGTGTGTGTGTGTGTGTGTGTGTGTGTGTGTGTGTGTGACAGAGTAAGGGAGAGGATGATATTGTGCAAGAAAGGCTGTCTGTTGTCACCTTGAATGTGCATGTGACACTGTCACTCATGTGTGTGTTTGTGTGTGAGACATATTTGACTCCATGCTGTTGGTCACTTCGGTAACTCTCAAACACACCGCATCCCACCTGAGCTGACCACCACAGAGACCTTTATCATGGTGGCAACATATATCATCCATAAAATCCTTCTTTTTCTCACATATATACTTACCACACACACGCGCACGCACACACACACACACACACACACACACACACACACACACACACACACACACACACACACACACACACACACACACACACACACACTGAGAGCGTACACTTATTTTTCAGCTTTAACAACCATTTATTTCCATGTATCCATACAGTTTACATAAAATGCCAGTCACATACTTCTCTTTCCATCTTTCCTCAGCTCTGTATGCCGTACACATACACATAGCTGTACAGTATAAAATCAGTGAGTGTTGAAATCACATGCATGCCCGCCACTCTTCCTGGCAGAGCCCTGGGGCGGTAGTCGCCAAGCACGCCACTGCAAATGAAGACTTTGGAATAACATGTTCTGTAAAGGAACATACTGTCTTTCAATGTTTTGAGCGATTTAGCACAAACTGCATGAACTCATTAGTATCAACCATTTTCATGTAATTTTTAGTAGATATTCAGCAGTGTTGGGCAGTAACTCTTAAAAGTTATGTGATTAACAGAGTATTGTAAGGCAATAAGGTTTGATATTCAATAATTACATTACATTTTCCAAAACAGAGTGACAGTTAGCCTCTACTATAGAGGAGAAAAGACAACCTCAGTAACTTCAAAGTTGTCTTATTTACATGTTTTGTGTTCTTTGCATGCTAATGTTAGCCACTGGTACGCCTACATTTAGGAATCACTTGGTTTCGTTCCGTGTTGGAGGATGTTTGAACCAAGCCCCCACCATAGCGACTTCCTGGTTGATCCAATACAGAAGTTCCAAAAACTGCAGTTTTTTGAGTGTCTACTAGGGGCAGCTTTCATAATAGAGCAGTTTCTCATTGACTCCCATGTTAAACAGGTATAATTGCCGTTGTGTATGCAGTTTCACAGCATAATTAAACCTGTTTAAGGCCTGGTACAAAAAAACATTCTAGTCTGTATGTTTAGGTCATATCTCCATGACAACACTGAGGGGGTGAACTTTTTTTGTACCAGGCTAGTTTTTATTTTATTGTAGGTTAACGTTTATGATTAATAAGGGGCGCAGCCTCTTAAGTGACGGGGAGATGCTAGCCCTCACTTATCCTCAGAGGTATACGTCAGCCAGATGGACGTATCTCCCTCCCCCCAACGTCACATACTGTACATGCCCTTTTTTGGTAAGAGGAAATGAGGCGGAGTCAAAAGTCTGACAAGAGGGTGGCTCCCGTTGGTGAGGACGATTGGATCAAGTTGAGAGTACGGACCCCGACGGATATGCTACGTCCATTTTTTATAAAATCTATCGTGTGAACCCTGAATCTTCACTTCAAGAAAAGGGCTTAAAGAGCTGTGAGCTGTGTCTGATGTTAAACCAGATGTCTTAAAATCGAGACGGCACAACTCATAGTAATTTTCTGCATCTGCGTCATGTGTGTTTTCTCACTGGCCCTTCGCAGGTCAAATATCTCCCGAACATTCTGACACTAAAACGGCATTTTTCAGATGCACAAATCAGGAGAAAATTAACTTTGTTTGAGACCTGCTTCAGTCTCAGCAACAAACTCTTGAGCGATTTGGAAACACAGCTAAGCTAACATAAGCCATAATGTTGATAAACGCCTCAGGAAATAAGGTTTAGTATTGCTAAATATGACTGTAAGCTGTGTACATATCTAATGTTAGCAAAAGAAAATCTGAATAAATTATTCACATATAACTTTGCTTCCATCAACATTCGTTGGTCACACTTTTCAAACTTGATAGCTTTGGTATAGACAATCTTTATAATCTTTGATGACATTTTACTCACCAAGTTCAAAGCTGAGATCTGGGAATGCAGCAACACTGCTAAAAAATAGTGTCAAACAGGGCAACAAGCCCGACCTGTCAGATGATCATACAGATTGCTAACAGACCTCCAGATTGGCAAAAGTAATTTGAAAAAGAAAAGGAAGGCCAAACTACAGGATTGCTTATCTTCTGTGTTTGAATTTCTGGTATTATTACTTGTAAATGCATTGTCTTTTTGGCATCTGGCTTTCGCAAAAATAATACAGTATAACAGTAACGTGACAGAAAAGAGTGTGTTGTACTAGTTTAGCTAGCTCAGCAGGATTTCAGTCTGTGTAATCTATTTACATTACATTAACTGAGAAGTAAAACCAGAAACTTGTCCCTTTGTCTGCTCGGAAAAACACAGTTTACCAATCCAAAAAAAGCGAGAGTATACTTTAAAAGATGTAGATTGTATTTAACATAACTTGATTGCACTTAATCTGTGTGTGTGACTCTTAACTGCATCATCTTTCAGCGGGCCGCTCCTAATCTCATGATTTGAGGATTTTCTCCCTTCAGTTGTACAATCCCAGTTGAATATGCCTCTTGTAAAGAGTAGTACAGTTTTTTTGTTGTTGTTGTTTTGGTTTGATTTTGTTGTACTAAACTAGTCCACAGGACAGCAGGCATTATAATCCTACATTTGGATTTTTTTTTTTTGTAAAAAGCCACCATCTGCTTACTTGATCTTATCGTGCCATGAAAAATGTTATACTAGTAGATATTTAGGATAAAAAAAATATTAGGGACGAGCTTCGGAAGTTAAATGTACTATCCGTTCTGTACTTCTCTAAAAACAAACAATGAAAAAAACACTTTGTTCCATTTAAACCACTATCTGTTGTGTCACTTTCAAGAATGACAAAAATCATCCTTTTCCTTGAATACTTCACATAACCTGATGAGCCTCACTACAATGCGGACCTTTCCCTTTATCCAACTGTCCATCCAGGGCCGTCTGCTGGTTAAAACTGGGCGTGTCCACCTCGGTGAGAAGGTCCTGCGCGATGCGGTTCAGGTCCACAGCACCTCCCACGAAGCGTGGAGCGGCCTGGGCGAGGCCCTGCAGTCTCGGGACTCCAGCCAGGCCCCTGACTGCTTCTTGACAGCCCTGGAGCTGGAAGCTTCCTGCCCCATCCGGCCCTTCACCATCATCCCCAGGGAGCTTTGAGGGGCCTGGGCTGGAGGAGGTTAGGGTTAGGCGGTGGGAATTGTCCTGTTGCTGGATAATAAAATTGATGCAGATACAGAAAGATAAGGAGCAGTGCTGGGTGGAAAAAATTCCTTAAATGAAAAGTTTGAGGTATACTTGTTCGTTCTCTTGCCAAGAGTGCCATGAAAACATTGATACCACTCCCCTGTTTATATAATATGAAGCTAAAGCTAGGAGATGGTTAGCTTAGCTTAAGAAATAGTCTAGCTCCACATCCCACTTTAAAAAAACACCTGGTTGTTTTTTACGTTGGACAAATTGAACAAAAAAAGATAAGTCAGGGCAAATAGATTTATTGTAATCCTGGGTGAGAGCCATGCTAGTTATTTCCCCCTGTTAACAGTCTTTATGCTAAGCTAAGCTAACCAACTCTGGAATGTAGCCTCATATTTAAAGAGTGGATATGAATGTGGTATCAATTTTCTCATCTAACTTCCAGCAAGAAAAGTGCATTTCGAAGTGCTGCATATTTACATGGAAACAGTTTGCTCAGAAAAAGCACAGACACATTTAGATTTTAGCAGATAACAGAGCAGTGTATAAAGAGAAAAATGGTATAATGTAAGTAATGTACATCTCCTGTGGAGTTAGTTCTGCAATTAGTGACAAATGATGAATATTTTTAACGATTAGAATCATTGGGTGTCGATTTAATGGTTCATAAATCGCAGAGATGTGCTGGTTACGTCTTGAGAATGTGTGTTGTTGTATGTGGAAATGCAGATACATAGATTATATATAGGCTGTCAGTAACACCAGCAGCTCCACTTCATCTTTAGTACGGCCTTTGATGTATTTTTGATGATCATGTTGATTGACGCAGCTTTCATGTACACACACAAACACCCCTCTCATCTTTAAATGAGAGCTCATATATTTTCTAGCAGGAGCATTCACATATCATTCCATATGTCATTATTATGCGTGCGTGTGTGTGTGTGCGCGCGTGTGTGTGTGTGTGCGCGTGTGTGTGTGTGTGTGAATGTGTGTGTGTGTGTGTGTGTGTGCGTGTATTTGTGTGTGCGCCTGTGCATGCATGTGTGTTTTCATACAGTGTGTCTTGATGTATCTTCATCCATGTGTGTTTGTTTTAAACCGCCCCTCCGGGGTGTTATCAGTCCCTGTTCTGTTCCGTTAAAAATGTGTGTGATGTTTTGTTTGTTTTTTGACTCATCTGTCTGTCCGCAATGCTCTCCATTATAAACAACAATGGCTTTTAAAAAAATCGCTGCTGGATGCCGCTTCTTCACCTGCCCTGTCACTTGTGACTAATGGACATCACTTCCGAGTGCCTAACCACATTAATGTGAGCAGTGGGACTGGGCTGCCGGCTTATGTAATACTGCCAGCACAGTTTTCTGCCTCCTCCTCCTCCTATCTCTCTCTCTCTCTCCTTCTCTATCTCTCTATGTCTCTCGCTCTCTCCAGGCTTGCCTGATGTGATGTGATGTGGCTTGGTTGCCTAGCAGCCATCCCCTTGTTTGAGTAACTGGGGAAGCAGGGAGATATCTGGTCTGCTGAACAACACGCATGCACATACATACACAAACACACACACACACACACACACACACACACACACACACACACACACACACACACACACACACACACACACACACACACACACACACACACACACATACACACACAGCGAGAGGCAGATAATGCCCCCGTTGTGTGGTTCTACAGGCTTGACAGTGTCTGTTTGATGTCTGCTGTTACCATGTGAGGTATGAGCCAGCTATAATCAATGTCTCAGGATGGTGTAAATTGATTTGTGTTATGGGAAGACTCACTGCCTTTGGTCTTAGCAAAACCCCCATTTCTTAACCCTTCCCCTCCCTGCAGGGCTACAAGCACTTATCCCTGCCTTCTCTGTCTTTTCTTAAAACTCCACAATTGCCCACATTCCCATCGCTCCCAGCATGAAAATCCCCCATCCATCAATACTTCGATTTTCACGCGGGAATTATCGATTAATGTCGCCTCTTTTCTGCCACCCGAAAAAAAAAATCTATTTTTACTTTTTCCCTCCTCGCTCGCCGGCTCTCCCTTGTTCCATCCTCTCCTCATTAGCGCTGTGTGTGACACCTACACAGGGGCTTCGGGAGATGAATGGTCTAATCCCTGTGGGTAAGGAGTGAAATATTACATGGTGTGCTCACACATGCACAAATACACACACACACACACACACACACACACACACATGCTGACAATGAGAGGCACATGAAGAAGTTGTGCGGTACAGTATACATTCTTAAATAGACACGCACGCGCGCACACACGCCATGTTCTTGACAGCTCTGGTAAAAGGAGACAGATTAATGGAGGAAGAGGCCTGCAGCAAAGCTTGGGCAGAAGAAGCTCTATTCACTGGACCGACTGTCACCACACACACACACACACACACACACATAAATATATACAGTATATACACCTGGGATCAATGAGCAAATCTTAGTGTGCATCTGCGTCATTGTGATGTCAGAGCACCCGGGCGTGTCGCTCTGGTTACGCCTGAGCATCACAAGGCTGTCTCTGTGTGCGATATGAGGGTGGGGAGCAACTGGTATCAAGTGTTCAGGTACACTTACTGTACATTTACGGTTGTCTTACACACACACAACCTCCATAGACAGCATCATGAAACAAGTTCCAGCCAAGTTGGATAGAAGTGATCAATAACGGACAAATAACTGGCAATCAAAGGTGGTGACCCCGCTGAGTGAAGTGTATGTTCGTGTGTGTGTGTGTGTGTGTGTGTTGGTCTGGTATTCAGGTCATGGTGGTGTGTGTGTGCGCGAATGCCAGCTCTTTCGGGGCATATGGAGGACACGGGCAGGGTGTTGTTGGTGCAGGGCGCCAAGAAAGAAACCATAAACCATCATTGTGATGTCCAAACAAGGCCAGGGAGTCATGGATGGGTGAGGGTTGTGATGGAGGTTATGAGGATCAGATGTGCTTTCATAATCTCATTTATAAATAAAATGACTGGTACAGTATGGACGTATACAAAGTTCATCCCCAAGGGGCAAATGTGTTCCAGCACAGTTCAAAGCATACGTGGTTGAAAGAGTGCATTCAGAATGCTGTAAGAATTGCCAAAAGGGGAGTAGTAAATGCACATGTTCTCAGTAATACTTTGGTAAACAAAGCTTTATATTCTGACATGATTTAAACACTTTCCAAAGATTTTACAGTAAAAACCCTTAATACATTTTTTTTTGCAGTAATTTCATGGACTTACTTTATAGCTTTATAGCTGATGTTTATGACATCTCATCTTCCTTAATTGATACAGGCTATAATACAAATGCATCATCATAAAATCCATGAATATAATTTCTATTGGTGGTCTTCTAGTGGGAATGGTTAAAAGATTAAAAAAAAAATAGAAACTTTCCATTTATTACAGTAGTAGTGGTAGAAGCCATCGCTGGGGACCTTCACACCCAAGTTGACCCCGTTCCAGTAGAACACGCTGGAAAAAACACTAGTTCACGGTGGGTTTGCTCTAGTCAGGTTAGCCATTGTTAGCAATGCCAGTTGATAAGAATGCATTACGCAGTATTATGAGCATACAGACACCATAGTAATATGTGCACAGGTAGAAGATGGACAGTACTGTGTACAACTGATTTAATGAGACTCAAATAAGACAGAGGTGCTATAGAAACAGTATATCCCTACAGCTTTCACTATTGTTGATGCTAGGAGCAGCCATGTTGGATTGTGAGGTTGGGGTTGGTGAGGTTCTCCTGACTCCGAGTCGGAAACCTGACTTCAGGTGGCGTTCCAGTTCCTAAAAAAAATTTGACTTCCCAGATCAAATTGAACGCACCATTACAGACAGTTATGATGTGTCCCAAATTGTGCACTTACGCCCTCAAACTGGCTTTTTTTCAGTGTGTTCACGCCGGAGGTTGGTAAAATGCCGTGTACAGTGTACTTTATCCGGTCCCGCACTCAAAAACGGCCAAACCATTGAGTGTGGATGGTGGAACACTCAACACCCTCAATCGCCGCCATTTTGTCTACGTAGCGAAAGGGGCAGGATTTAATTCAAACTGGAAAATGGCAGAACAACAGCGCAATGGAGCAGCAAGAACAACGGTGATTCACTTTATGAATGTAAAAAGAGGATCACAGGGATTTTTGGCGGTTTGCTGAGTCAGAAGACTTGTTGGAAAAGCTTTTGGAAAATTAAACAAAATAAGAAATACGATCGTCATTTCCGGTAAGTACGGGGCGGCAGTGTGTGATTTGAGAGCACTCACTGGGGAAATTGCGTGTGCTGAGCAGATCAGTACATAGGACACACAGTGCACGAATGCCAGTACACTCACTGCAGTGCCCGATTTGGGACACAGCATTAGCTTAGCTTAGTTCAAGTAAAGAAACAGCCAGTCTGGCTCTATCCAAAGGTAGTCTTGAATAGCTAGACCTATCTTGTCAGAGCTGGAGAAGAAATGCACCCCAGGAAAAAACACTGTATTTCTTTAAACCAATCCCAATCATCTTTGGCAGCGCTAAGCTCCAGATGCAGCAGCAGGCTACTGATCTAAAGGTAACTAAATCTGGCTAGACTGACATGAAATCACAACTTGTTGGTTTAACACTTCCCTTTTGGGACAGAATAAACAAACATATTTATCACATGCTAATTAGGGAGTTTAAGAAGTGCTAATAGGGGCTAGCTGTTTCCCTGTCTCAAACCTTTATTCTAAAGTAATTGTGAATAACAGACAATAATGGCAAACAGTCGCACACAAGGCAGTCGTTTGCTCTGCAAGCCATATGCAGCTCTGATAATCCTGTTTAATGGTATGAAACAAGTGTTGAATTATTCTGTTGCCACATCACCATCAGCCTCATTTTTGGACTTGCTCTGATGCTCGTTTATGAAGTTGCCATTGCCAAGCAGCGTGTCACCGCAGTAAATGGCAGCTTGGCCGGCAGTGTGTTCTCTTCCATCAATCACTCAAGCTCACCTGATCGGCCTCCAGCGCTCTTGGTCCACTTCCACACACACCGCAGCTGTGCCAGCACCATTACACACTTAAACAATGACCCCCTTGTCCGCTAACAGTCTCCCATTGGAGCTGATTAAACTTTTAAATGTCATTTAATAGAAGCGTAATGTTGCTCGGATGCATCTATCAGCAGCTTGAGGGGGGTAAAAGGATACCTGGTTACCCTCCCTGTGTGTCACACTGCCCGCTAAATTCTTCAGCTGGCTAGTCATCACCCTTAGTGTGGGATGTGGTGATGAGAGTGAATGTGACCTGGACTTAAAGGGGACACGAGGTAGCAGCACCTCTGAACCTGCCACCTCTTTGTTTGACCCTCTTTCTGCTGGCTGGAGTTGCTTAAGGTGCTCATGTTATACAGCAAGAGAGACAGCCTGTCCGCTTCTGTGATGGGAGGCCATTTTAGTTCTGCACAATGTCAGTGACAAACAATGGCTTCTCTGTTTGAGGGTTTGTTTGTTTGGTGACCTTTAGTTGGGACTCAGCATCTGATAATGGCATTTTGTCCTACACCAGTATTGGATTATGGGTCATTTTGTGTAATCTCACATTCTTAGAAAATTCCAGGGATCTGCCTTCGTCATCATTCCAGAGCTGGGTCACATTTTCTCAGCATGTTGCTCCGAGTTAGCTGTTAATTGGAAATCCTTGACTCTGGCCCAGCTGTACCACTGAGTAGCAGGGTCACCTCCTGCTGTAAGCTGTCAGAAACACAGATTTACTCCAGACTCCACTGATGTGCTACACTGCTTCCTGAATGTTGACCGGATCTCATTAAGCTGCTCCCAAAATCTGAAGTTAATATTGGGCTACCGGGGTGAACTGCCCTGACACCAGATGTTCTCAGGATCTTTAACTGGTTTAATGCAACCTCAAATCTTAAATCACACTTAAACCCTCATCTCACCACTCAAAGAGTTGAATGCAGAATGTTAAATACTGATAGCAGACAGGGAAGTAGTAGTTTTGTAATAGTTAGTAGCTCACAGAACATTAAAGAAGTGAGTGCATGTGTGCTCATGCTTGCAGGCTTGCTCATCAGTTTGCAAGTGCGTTTTTAAAAAGCAAAGGATCAAAAGTGCATTCGTTGCATTGTGCCGCTACATGCGTATCCTTTGAAGCAATGTGTGTCTCTGAGGGGGGAGCTTGATTGACAGCGAAAGAGCGGTTGCCTAGCCGTGCCTGTGGTAGAGGCAGGCTGTGGGAGATGGAGGGTGTTAAGTCGTCAGTATGAGGCATATGTCAGAGATCAGTGCTGGACTGTGGAGATCACCGAGATGAGAATGGAGGAAGAGCGCTCGGGGGTTAGAGAGATAGAGATTACTGGGGGCTTGGTGCCTCGACCGCAGGCTGCTCATCACACACAAACACACGCACATTCACATCTCCCTCATTGCGTCTTCCCCCCCGTGCGCGGCCCTCTAGAGGCTGCATGCAAAGCCCCGTGTTAATAAGATTGTCTTCCTCTCCGGGTGGAAGTGTGCGGCTCCTTTGTCTCCAGCATAATGACAGGGGGAATAAGAGCCCGGCTCTTGAACCTCCTCAAGCTCTTAAGTGTCTGCAACTGAAGGAAAGCAGAGAGGCGGCCTGGTGGGGATTAAAGTCGACCAAGTAGATGTGCCGTGATAATGTCTGTACGCCTCGCCTGAATGTCGCCCCAAACAAAACACTTCACTGATGTCAATATATGTAGAGGAGTAAATGCCTCACACATTCCAAAATCCCCTTATCACTAACAAATCGTTATTGAAATAACCTGCTACTCTTAGACAGCAAGAGAAAAGAACGATCCCTCCAAGCCCACAGCAAGCCCACCTGACCTCATCACTCTATAAATGACCCTGTGATTCTGTCACAGGGCTTTCCAAAACCAATCGAGCAGCATGTCTGTCCAAAATGAAGAAATGTTTTTCCTCGGTTCAAACCAGCATCTAGAGCCAGTGTTTCCACAAAACATCCAGCAACGTCATTACTAATCTATATAAACAGATTCTGCACATGAAGGCAGAAGTTGTATTTCTAAGTCCAGTATTAACTCTCTTTGAGCTCTTAGTAGCTGTATTAGTATGTGTCTCTTAAGCTGCTGAATGCTCAAAAGCTAATTGCTAACTTTGTGTGTCTGCTGTTTGGTGGGCTGGTAGCGTACAGTGGGTATAATTAGAGGTTTTTCATTAGAAACAAGCTGGCTGCTGCGGCTGATGACACTGAACAACTGACAACTGAGGGAAACCACACATGTTCCTCTGACCTTTCTCATTACACACATTGTTTGTTAATGACTGTTTGCCGTATGCTGACTCCTTGCTATATTATTTGTTGCTATGGGTGGTTATTCATGTTTTAAAATCAATAGAACACTAAAATAAAGCTTCAGAAAGTGGGCTCTTATTATCTTTTTTCCATATTTTTATCCTTGGATCGGCAGAATCTGGGTGGGCAGACTGGATGAATATGAGTCTCCACTCCCTCAACAACTGTCTAATTGGCTGACGCGCAAAATTTGACAACTCTTAGGCAGCTAGTGTCTAACTATGAATATGAAGCGGTGCTGACAAAGCGCGTGCCTGCTCAGGAAAACCCTTCTTTGTGTACATTTAAAAAAAAAAAAAAAAAAAACACTTTCCAGGATCACAATAACAAATCTGCAATTTTCTTTTTGTACCTATCCCCTGTTGTGCTGTAATCTACACCTCCATTATGTTCCACACAGAAGCGATTCCTATCGCTGCTGTTCCCCGTGTCCCGACATCATTGGCCGTGTTTGTTTGTTTCGTCGAAAGAAAGAGTAGGTAGCGATAAGAATAGCTGTTTTATTGTGTGCCGCTGCCTTGGCCCCTAATACTGAATGTGTTATCTGAGGGTGCAGCATGCCACACTAAGCTATGTGCATGTGACGCATGGCTGAGCAGCATTCCTCCTCCTGAGTGCATCGCAGGGCAGAGATAGTAGGAAGGCAAAACAGCCTGACTGCCGACAGAGAGGGAAAGAGGAGCCAGAGCAGGAGAGAGGAGAGATGAAGGGAGAGAGCAATACCGGGAACACGTAGTTAAGTGGAATGAAGTACCCTTTGTTGCAGATAAGATCATTCTGCTTCCCTGGCCGGCGTCACTAAAGCGATTTGAGCACAACGAATGTAGCTCATTATGTCGTTGGCAGACCACAAAATCCCACACTGGCATGCAGATAAACATTGGTCCAAGTAATAAGAGACTGAAATATGTCTTTATTTTGTACATTCATGATTTTATTTTTATTAGAAGGTAGTGCCATGTGTGGTCTGCCATCAAGCTGACAGACTGAGGAGATTAAGCCATTGTGGGAGTTAAAGTCCACACTAAAGAATGTTGCGGAAGAAGAGGCTAAATGATGGGTCTATGACTTCTGTGTTCAGATGGTTGCCCAACTTCCAGTAAGGTTCGTAGGCCCCCGGTCCTGGGTTCTTCTGTGAAATACACACACACACACACGCACAAAAACATAGAAATACTTTTTTCATTATGTCATCACTTTGAAATACGAAAAAGTCCGACCTTTTTTAATTATTTTCTTCTAAGACATTTTCAGTCCCATGGAAAGTATTCACAGTTGTGAAGTGCTGAAGCCATTGGATATCTGTGTGTGCTTATCTGTGTGAGGGTTTTCTTTGCTGCACTCTGTTATTTAATGCTGTGTGATCTTCTAGCCTGGAAAGCAGACGATTCTGCCGAGCTCATTTTTCATTTGCTCTGGCAGGTACGGTACGTCTGGCCCCTCTCCCATTCGGATAGATTTCCAGCCGGACATCACAACTGTTATCTCATGTGGGGCAGGTTTAAGATGATGACTGACAGAGGAACGATAAAGTTACCAACTGACATTCTCAGTCCAGTGCAGCGTACCAGGCTCTCAAAGCTCAGATCAAACAGTGAAAACTAGGTTAATTAAATATAAATTAAAAATCTGTCCGGAAAGACATTTACTGTTTAGCTGCAATTTGAGAAAGATTGTGACCCGGCTGCCATTTTTTTCCTGCTTCAAGATGGTCCAAGCACTGCCTCAACTTGCATGTGTCACTCAGTGGTGTATGTCTTTTGTCGTGATTGGTTGTAAGTCTATCTAATTGTGTACGGAAGCATATTGGTCTGCAACACTGATAACACCCCTTTGAAATCGAAAATGAACCGAGAGGTTCCAGGCTAATAATCAAAATAGTTTGGTGATGCCAGGCTAGTGATGTTCCATTTCACTTACAGGAATAATATATTATAACTTATCTTCTTAAAACCTCAATGAATTTCCATCAAAACCATTAGAAGGCCATTACTGAAACCAAACGACACATTAGGTCTATATTGCATTTTTACTCGTTCATCAATGATTTAACATAATGTAGCTGAAAGGATATAAAACTGTGAAAAGTATACATTTATCTTCTTATACGTATGACAGACAGCTACAAACTAGCCACACTGCTAACAAATAGGGTGGAGATTTTCCCCGACTGTTCACCCTGTGCATTAATAAAGTGCAGTACTCACAGATTGTGTGCAGTGGAGCCGCGGCAATGTGGATTTGAAGCAGGAAGTGATGCCTTTTCCTGATCTGGTCTGTGGGTTATAGTGGCATGGAGCAGGTCCTTTCTTCTAAGGTGATCAGAGATAGGAGCTATTATTGATGATGGATTATTGATGGATTTTGTGATCAAGCCTCAATATGCTGTTGACCATGGCTAGCATGTAATAATTAGCATGTGAGTACATATAGGGTTCAGCTAAGAAAGATATCAGGAAAAGAAAACACATGCAGCTTGTTTGTGCTCCATATGCTTTAGAACACCTTTATCTTTATTGAAAATGGCAATTAGCAGTAGCATGTAGCAAGTAGTTTGTTAGAGGTTTGGCTAAAATAGGATAAAACCAAGCTTCTAAAACGCCTCTGAAAAACTTAAGATAAACTTGCTATACCTCAACCTCAATATGTTGAAGGCCAAGCCTAGCATGTACTCATGAAATGCGCTTTGTTTTTTTGCAATTTTGTTCGTTGAGCACAAATAGCTAGCTTGTTTTGTCTCCTTTCCATTTTCTTTTTTGTACCATCTTCATTAAAAATGTTGGCAGTTAGCAGTATATTTTAGCTTGTACAGTAGCAAGTAGCTTGTTTGTTGGACAGAGGTTTGGTAAAACAGAAGGTTCAAAACAAATGGATCCCCACCGGTCAACCACTCTTTCTCGCCACGGCAAACAGCCTAATAAAACACACAGTTGGAAGATTTACTGTATGTTTCGGTCGATTCAACCGTGCAGCGGATCAGCAAACCTTACCCATTAGATTTCAATGCCTACCCTTGACCAGCTAACCTTAATCATTCAAGGCGAATGCCTAAACTTAACCATCTCACTAGAAAAACTGTGTCTGAGCTCCCATGGCATCGTAGTCTCTGGCTCTGGGGAACGAGCGGCCTAACTTGGTGATCTTTCCAGTGGCTTTGTCAATGGTAGTATCATCTCCTGCTTGAACCTTCTCTTTTCTGAGGCTGTTGATCATCTTGTTGCCCAATCATAAATGGTCCTGGTTAAATCTTGGGTTATCTTTGGATTCCCTTTTGGGGGAGCTGTCAAGCCCTCCAACTTTCTGGAGGCAAGTCCATCCAGGAAGAAGTGCTTTTGTTTGTGTGCCCCCCTCATACAGTCTATGGTCCCCCTCCCCTATTTGTTTTTCCATCATTATCTTTATTGAAAATGCCATTAGCTTGTAGCTTGTTTATTGAGTTGCAGTGGGTTACAAAAATGCTTGTTTCCAAGTCCCTGTTGCTTAACTAAACACAATCATTCTTCACAATTTACTCTAATTTAGTTAAAGACACAGAGAAAACAGCTATATAAGCAGATGTCATGATTTTATGTAGCTAACGTCATTGTGTTATTCTGGATTAGTACAAGCACCTTTGAATAACAGGGACCTGTTTTTGCAAAAGAGAACATGGATAGTAACTTTCATGGTGACAGTTCAAATGGCATTGTTCTTAAGCATCCGATCGAAACTAGCTGACATACGTAGTAAGCCCTACAGAGTACAATCAAACCAAATGTGAGCGTGTAAGCATGCACTGTATCAACTACTGTACATTATGACCTCTAACATGTTCAGCGTCAAATGATGGATACATTCTTTCACCTATGGACCTATAAGCTCATGTAAACCTAGTGTTATACACTAATACCCAAGTCATCTGAAGGATGCACTAACAATAAACAGCAGATCTATTTTAAGGCCCCATACCCATATTTTTAAGACCTATGACATATCATTTGACTCTTTATGGCCTTTGCTGGTCTCTGTTTTTTTCACCCATGTGATCTGTGTTTAGGGTTAGGGTTCTAAAGCCAGTCTCTCTCTTTGCCTTTCACTTCTACTTTTCTCTTACCCACTAACACACATACTGGTCATCACCAGCGGCGTGCCATGCAGAAATAGCATCACCCCCCCTCTACCCTCCTCAGACATAAAACTGTCTTCCTGTCCCTGAACACAGGAACAGCCTTTCATTTCAGCTGCTCTCTGATTCTTACAGAGGGAGACAGGAAAGTGTCTTTTCCTCTCCTCTGCTCCTCGGAGGGATGGCTGCAACCATTACATGCCATTTGATCCCAGTTGCCAGTTCACTTGATCCTCTGCAAATGGCCCTGCAGGGTCCCACGTTCTTGCCTGATGCTCCCAAAGGTGCTAATGCAGGTGTATTTCACAGGAGCCGGTGCACGATAGTGAAACTCTTACAAATGAGTGTGTGTGAGTGTTTGAGCCAAAGCGCCTGGCCTACTTTCCTACTATGGCACAGGACGTATGAAACGTTCTCCTGTGTGGCGGAGGTAACTGGCACATGCTGTAAATGTCTGTGAAACTTTAAAACTTTGACCCGTTTTTGATTGGTGCATCCAAGGCCTTCCTATATAGTACTCTTTAAATAAACTAAAAACCTTGACTGTTTTTGTGACATATTCTTGATTTATTTATTTTTTTGGTGGGTGGGGGGGGGGGGGGGCATAACAGTGGGAGTCTTTTGCCTGGTGCCGAGTTTACTGTCACGCTAGCAGCTCAGTGAGTCTGTACTTAGGCACGGTGGAGTTTTGTGCTAAACGCTAATGTCAGCATGCATGCTCCAAGAGACAGTGCTAACATGATTACCAGGTATAATGTTGATCATATTCTTCTTTTGAGTGTAGCTTGTTAGCATGCTTTGTAATTTTGCACAAAACACAAAAAAAAGGCCAGATAAATATAAAATTTGGAGCTGAACACCACACAAGATGAAAGATTCAAGAGATGACCAACCTTATTACATTTCATCCTGGGGAGAACATGAATGTCTGTGCACAATTTCATGGTACTCGATCTAGTAATTGTTGAGATATTTCACTCAACTGTCAATCTCATGGCGGTGGTATAGGAAAATTCAGGGGATCACCAAAGTCCTTGAGTTTCATCCTCTGAACTCCATGGACGTCTGTTTCATGACAATCCATCCAACACAATGCTAGTGTGGCAAATAGAAACTACCACACAGCAGGTGATTAGATCAGCAGGTTTTCATGCAGTAGTTAAAGGTTAAACCACTTCGCTGCTGCAGCAACATAGAGGAGGGCATTTACTCATATGAAAATGTCTGGGATTATGACTTTAATTCAAACAGGCTTGAATCTCAAGGGAGGATTTGTTCCTCCCGAGCAGCATGTGCAGTCGATATTGCAAAAAAGCACATGTAAATCTAGGACACGCGGTGGCCCCAGGATGGAGAAATTAAGTGAAATCAGAAAAAAGAGAATATATATTTTTTTGTTGTTGTGTTCCAAAACATCTTCAGCTCAATGGAGATTTTTCTTTGGATGAGTGGGAATCTATTTCATTCAGAGATATATGAAATTATTGTTTCCATTGGGACCAAGACGTCCCAATGTAAACCATTAAGACACTTCCATTTTGATCCACTGATGTCTGCCCGCCCACGCCAGGTCAGCTGTCTGAACGATCTTGGCTTTCAGTTAACTTCGCTGCGGGATTTGTGTAGGTGCTTAACCTTTGACAATAAACTTGTCTTAGAGTCACTGTGACACCACCAACAGCAGAAAACTGCTCCCAACTCTGCAGTAATAACACCCTTGGGATTTCTTAGCGCCTTTCCTTCTCTGTCAACACTCAGCAGCTGCCAGCATGGCTCAAATATCCATCAGCTACCAGCATGGCTGCAACACTGCAATATGAACCAAAGCTGACCAGTCAGCTAGTACAGTGCCATAACGGGCCCTGAAATGGGACAAATGATACAATCAGACAGCCTGTGGTATTGGTTTTCTTTGACCCTTGAGGTTGTCATAACTAGCTCGTGTTCAGCACCAGATACACATTAGGTCACAGCTTGTAACTAAAACCTATTGAAAGTGTATTGTAATGAAGCCTTTATGTGGCCAATGGAAAGACTGAATGGTCCTAATAACTAGTCTTGGTGACTAGATACTTACAGGAGGAAAGCTGATCCGCTGCACAGTCGACCGAAACATCACATGCCTGCAAGAAGAGAGAGAGGGGGGAGGGGGGGTGGCTGTCAAAAAAAAAGAAAAGAGAGGAGCGAGAGAAGAAAAGAATAAGGCCATGCATGATCAGAGGCAGAGAAAATGAGAGAGCGGGTTGGTGATCCTCCATCTTTGTGCTGTGAGGAGATGAGAGAGGGAAGGAGAAGTTGTATGAGGGGGAACGATTCAGCGATCAAGGGATGATTCATGGGTTGTCTGCTCCGCTGTGATCTGAAAGTTAAAGACAGGCTGTTTGTCGAGTGCTTACTTGCAGGGAATCTTCTCCACTGGTTTCGCTGTCACATCGTAGTCACACGGTGAAGTGTTTATGTGCTGGCACAAGGAATAGAGATAAAGACGTGTTATCTATGACAGTATCAGCATGACTTTGTTTTTTTCATCGGCTGTGTTACATCGCCAACAGCTGGCTTGTGTTTCCAACAAATCCTCTGTTTAGTTAGTGTGCTGCAGGTGCATTTTGAAGAGCACCTAGTGTACTGTGATTATGTGTTGATGGGTAAATTACACCCTCAAGCTTAGAAATGCATACTTGAATCAAGGTAGGGTTTAAATTGTGCAACCAAAATAAAAAAATAAAATAGGGTGGAGGGCTATGACACCAACAATACTCCATGCTAGTAATAACTTTAATAAGTGTAAATGTTTAATATTCTGGAAAAAATAAAAGTGTGTTCCTTTACTTTTTTCATACGAGAGTGTCATGACAAGATCAATGCCACCTGTGTGGGCTATGGAGCTGGAGCCAGGAGGTGATTAGCTTAGCTTAGCTTGGCATACAGACTGAAAGCAGGGGGAAAACAGCTAGCTTGACCCTGCCAAAAAGTTCAAAAACATCAATAAAACATTATTATTAACACATTGTTAGGAGGCCATTGTTTCAGACTTAAAAGCCATAGCCATACAGTACTTTAAAAATGGACATTTGGGGTTTTAGCCTCCATACTTAAAGGAGTTTTCTCATTAACAAAAATCCAAATAGAATGAGAAAAGAAGAGACACTGAACTTCCGGGGTCTTAAGACTGGTTCAAAAGAAAATGGCACTTAGCACTGTGCGTTGACTATAGAAACAGATTGAGTTAGCCCCCCAATAGGAGTTCTTTGTAATGGCAGCGATACACATAAAATGGCCGCGGACCATCCTGTTATGTTGATTTGAATGGGAATGTTAGTTCTGAAAAATGACAAAAACAGATTACCTGTATCTTTGAGAACAAAAGTTTGGACTAGATTTCCTTCCTCATAAAATATTTACTAAGCCTATTTTTAAAATATTTAAAAACCTGCGCTGTTTGCGTCTATTCTTGCTAACGTCTTTACCTGTGCTAGCTCAGTGCAACATAGCCACCAACAACTCTCAAGCAGTGGAATAGCGTGAAACAATCGTCATGTATCACGTCCCTGTACGTCTTCATGCATGTGCAAGATGTAACAAAAGGACTTACTCGTTAAACCTGCGATTAGTGGTCAAAAACTTTAACACAAGGGCTTATTCAACTCTCACAAAGAAAGAGAAGACATATATTTTCCAAAATGGTGAACTATTCAGTATAATATGTGGTCAATTGCATATGCCAACAGGATTAGTGATGGTCATGTCTGAACCCCACCTTGTCCCTGATGCCCAGGGTGACGATGTTGGGCCGTGGACAGTTTTTGAAAGAGTAGGACGCCTGACGCATCAGGAGCTCTTGGATGGAGTCGGTGTAGTCATACGCCCCGGGGAGAAGCAAATCCCCCTTTCGTACACCCAGAGTATGGGCTTTTCTGCCTACGCCTTTGAACCCATGGGTCTTCTTTACCGGGTTCAGTTCAGCTTCTTCGATGAAGTCGCGGATGTGATAGAAACCTGGGACGGGAGTGTCCTGGAAGAAGGCGAGAGAAATTTTAGGGAGTGCCTTAACTCACGGCCTGGTGCTCCCATAGACGCTTAACTGTACTAGCATGTTAGCATGTGTTAGCATTATGGAGCCAAAGTTAGCTCTAGGAACTGGAACTCTAGCATAGTTGAACTCTTTTTACATTACATTTCATTACAATAGTGCTGCAGGTATTACATATTTTTGTAGGCTTAACACTTAAAGGTTGAATATGGAGAATTAGCAGAACTCCGCCATTTAGTGTCTCAAGATCGCAGTCGCAACAACAAAACATAATTCCAGCAGTCGGGTTGCCAGGTTTGTTGCTGAGTGTGTCAGTGATCAGCCTGCTCCATGTCAGTGATGAATCATACAGGGTAACGACTAATTTGGACTAATCAATTCACTTTAAAACAGTATTTAATGTGAGCTAGTCTTTAACGCAAAGTCTTTCTTTGAGTGCTGTGTAATCGATTAGCTAGCTCTCAACTCAAAATGATTCCTTGTGTCTGTAGCCTAACAAAAGACCAACCTGGCAACATGCACTGCTGACCGCGTAAACGGAACGTGATAGAAAGTCATTGTCGGTATTAAAAAAAAATATTAATTCAGACTAAATATATTTTTTTATGGAAAAGCAATACTTTCATTCTGTACCCCTCAAAACAGGTGTATTTTTAATTTTTTTATTTTATTTTAAATACAGCTTTTAATAAAGACTCTACATATTCAACATTTAAACTTTTTGCTTGGCATGATAATCTTCACATATACTTTTCGAAGCGTAAATGCAGTCGGCAGATGTAAAACTACACCACAAATGCATGATGTTTGTCTCATTTAGCCACTTGTTAGTAACCGGTAACGTACAGGCTTCAAAATTCAGAAGTGGGGTGACCAACGTATTTTATGTTGTAGAACAAAATGTGAATATCTCTTATTTGAGCCACAAACCAATGGACTTTGAGGGAACCGGACATGTAAAAATGCTATCTAATTTCCTGGTTCTAGGACTCCATAGTTACAATACAGAAGTTATTTCCAATTATTATTTTAGAATGCAACTAAATTTTGACTGAATCACGTTCATCTTTAGGTACTGACGAAGAATATATTGGTGATTGGTGGTACAAAGATGTAAACGCTGGCATTTCATAATAAAATGGCTATTTCTATAAGCCCAGCCAATATGTACAATATAATATAATTTCTGTTAATTCACAAAGAATAATTGTCAATTAACCTGGCCTATTGTTGGCCAGCTGATTAACAGTGGAGCCTGAGAACTGGGATCACTTTAATATAAACTGATAATTAATTAGGTCTATGCATTATTACCTTGGATGCACTATGAGGCACTCAGGGACTGGATTCACTGTAGTGCAAGTGTTTAAATTTATTTCTGGCAGACAGCACACTTTGGACACAGACAAAGGTATAGCATAGGACAATGCAATACAAGTGATTAACTGAAAACCTAATGTATCCATACATGAGCTAATGAGCCAGTTGTTTGGGCCTGCACAGCAGTGTAGCAGCCTCTCCTCATAGACAGGCTATGAAACGATACTAGAGCATAACACCTACTTTCAGTGTTCCCAGCCACCAGCTCCCCCGGCCACACAAGTCCACATTGTCATCGCCCTGCAGATATGAACAGGATACAAGCCAAAACACATCAGATTGTTTCTGCTATGATGACATTGCTATGCCAACAATGTGTTGATGCATCTTCACATGTGTCATCCTGTTCTTTAGCGGTTCATCTTGTCCTTATTAACCACACAGAGTTATGAGGGCTTTAAAGAGCCTTACCTTATCTGTTCTATTACCACCCCTGGGCATGTCAGTGACTTTAGAGACAGCTTTATTTTTCCATGTGGACGTATCCTCCACTGTACTCATTGTCGCTCACTATCTGCTCCACTGGAGATCCAGTGACACCTGACCACCATTAAAACTGCGACTGTTACTATAGCAGCGACTCCACTATCGATCAATTTTTCAACAAGCTGGCCCTGGTGGAGGGCTAAATTTAGACTCACAGACCAGTTTTACAGAGAGTAAGACACAATGGAAATCCAGCACCAAGGTACATACTGTGCATGCTGCAGTTACTTAGCCCTTATTATCCTCATCCACCATCATGTGATATTTGTAGGGATAGTGTGACATTGATTAGAATATACAGATCGAAAGTAGCGATAACAGTGCAAATTGCAATTAACACAAAACAGGAACACATGTCACTTCAAACTAATATCTGGAGGGGCCAAGGCTGTTTAGAAGAATTGTCTAATAAGAGGAGGAATATTTCAATTATGCAACTTTTTCTATCCTTTCAAATTAAAGTTAAAGGTCCCATATTGTTGAAGGTGATATTTCCATGTCTTTTTTTCTATCATAAAGCATTTGGAGGGGCTGTATTAATGATGTGAAAGTAGCAAAATGCTTAATCCACAGAGAAATGCACACACTCCATGTTCAGAAACTGTGCCTTTAAATGAGCCGTCAGGAAAAGTAAAGTGGCGATGTCACGACTATGAAGAGATTGGCGTTTCAGGGTGAATTCAGGGAAACTGACTCCTGCCAGATGAATTTTGTTCCGCCTTGCTTCACTCATCCATCTGGGATCGCTCCATAGTTATCAAAAATCCTTGCATATGATTGGATAAACCACTTGTCTGTCATCTTTATTGACGTGCTACTTCAACCACTCACATCGAAACCAATCAGTGACGCTGATGAGTGATGCAGGGAAAAGCCAAAGGGCGAAAACATTGTTTCCACCAACAGAAGCATTCAGAGCCGTTCTCTGGTGTTCTTATAAAAAAGAAATATTCTCTCGAGTGGACAACACAGATGAAATTGCAGCATCAATGTTGACGCCTGCTTCCTCGATGCGGGCCGCACAGCAGCCGCTTCTCCGCTACGTGACATCTATAATAAACCCCGTCCGATGGCCCTGATTGGCTCGACCACCTGAAATCCCTTTCCTACGGAGCGATCCCAGGTGGTTGAGTGGAGCTAGGCGGAGTCAACGCGGAAGCAAGGCGAAACGAAATTCATCTGGCGAGTCCGGTTAGAATAGAGCTATATTCAGACAGAGAGTATGAGAAAAAGAATGTCTTTTGGACATAAAAGCATGAAAACTTGTTTTAGTAGAAACCAAAAATACAAACGTTAAAATGAGCACGATACGGGACCTTTAAAGAAGTAAACTTCAATACTTGGATTGCTTACTCCAGATAGGGAATGAGTCCTTACCCCAAGTGAAGGAGTTCAAGTACCTCGGGATCATGTTCACGAGTGAGGGGACGATGGAGCGTGAGTTTGGCCGGAGAATCCGAGCAACGGGGCGGTGTTGCAGTCGCTCTACCGCACATTTTTGACGAAAAGTGAGCTGAGCCGGAAGGCAAAGCTCTGGATCTACCGGTCAATCTTTTTTCCTACCCTCACCTATGGTCATGAAAGATGGGTCATGACCGAAAGAACGAGGTCGCGGGTACAAGCGGCCGAAATGGGTTTTCTCAGGAGGGGGGCTGGAGTCTCCCTTAGAAAGAGGGTGAGAAGTTCAGCCATCCGTGAGGAACTCGGAGTAGAGCCGCTGCTCCTTTGCGTTGAAAGGAGCCAGTTGAGGTGGTTCGGGCATCTAGTAAGGATGAACCCTGGGCGACTCCCTAGGGAGGTGTTCCAGGCACGTCCAGCTGGGAGAAGGCCTCGGGGAAGACCCAGGACTAGGTGGAGAGATTATATCTCCACGCTGGCCTGGGAACGCCTCAGGATCCCCCAGTTAGAGCTGGTTAATGTGGCCCGGGAAAGGGAAGTTTGGGGTCCCCTGCTAAAGCTGCTGCCCCTGCAACCCGACCCCGGATAAGAGGCTGAAGATGAGATGAGATGAACCTAATACATACAATTTTGATCATTCCACTTACAGTGTAGACTTTTAAGAAGTGTGAGTTCTTGATTTGAGGCAATTGAGGAACACTCCCGGTTTGAAAGTGTGAGAAATTATTTCTAACTAACCCTCTCCTTTGTGAAGTTTTTAAGTATCTTACCTCTTGTGGCATACTAGCCTTTAGTGCGAGGTTCTCTCTCTCTCAGTACAGCAGAACTAAAGACCATCACCTGAAGTGAAAATCTCGCTCTGGGAGCAAAAGCGCCAACATTCAGCCTCGTTGCTAGGCTACGTGGAACACATGGTTGGGATGAGCCAAGAATTCATGTTTACACTGCTTGTCAAGAGAGTCTCGTGTGGCCTGAGAGTACATGAGGAGACGAGCAGAAAACACACAGGTAGCAAAGGAGCTTGAGGTTGCACTGAGCCTGGTGTACACTCACTCTTCTATTAAGGCAACGTATGGATGCAGAGGAGAGCCAAGACGAGTGCTACATTATGCTGAATAATTAACTGCTGTCTATAAGAAGACTGTGACGACACTTCAGCTGGGAGTATTTTAGGTCTGGTGATAATTAGTTTTGACAAGATGCTAACCACTTGTGTCATCCATCCACACCTGAAACTGCACTGGATCTTTGTGTTACTTTTTGTTCAATCTTGGAGCTGAATCTGTTCCTGTGCAGACTCTGTTAAAGGGATATTACATACTTTTTTAGCTACACACAGAAGAAAAAAAACAAAACAGGGGCACTTAAGTTACTGCATCATAGGCTGTTTTGGTGTACACGTTGTTGAAGTGCATTTTGTAATGCCCTAAATGTTTAACCGGGACCGCTGAATATGCATGACTGACCAAGCCACAAACAACTGCAGCCCTTACTCCCAATGGATAGTCAGAACCATCACAAAAATATAGGGTGTTTCTACTTTACTATTTCAAAAGTTAGCCTAACCACTGCATAGGATCAAGGGCCCAACTTAAAAGCAGCTACCATAAAATTCACACAGGAGGCAGAACTGAGGTCCACAATAGAGCTTTATTTTGTCATTCATCAAAATAACAAACTTAGTATCTCTGCAAGCTACTGTAACAAACTCAAGAATCAGAAATTAACAAAAAGAAAAACAGGTACACCTCTATTTACACCATGGTTTCTGATGTACGCTCAATCACCTGCATCTTGTGATTGGGGGCAAATGCCAAGTAAGACATGAGGCAGTCAGCTTCTACATGGTTACGTGCCCACATTAGCAGACAACACACGGCCCATGTTGTCAGTATGGGACCTGGACAGCACAAGGCTAGTCCAATGTTGAGTACCAATGCGTGCACTTCAAGATAGAAGCCTTTGATCCCACTCAGTGCTTTAACTTTAATGACAATACAGATTTGATCTGAGCTTATCTGAACATTAAGAGGCATTGGCTGATGCTCCTCAGTGCTTTTGGAAATTAACAGGGGACGCTTTAAATGGTAAACATTTCATTTGTATTATAAGCAACAAGAAGAAAAAAAAAATCCTATCAAAAACGGAGCATCCTGTCCTCAATACAAAAATGGGAATTATTACAGGGTATACAAACTCAAGGATCCATTATAACTGAGAAAACAAGACAATTTTCAAAACCGGGTAGATTGCAATTTTTATTGGAAAACAAAAATATACAACTTGGAATGGATTATTTGAGACATGACCAGAGGTCATAAAAAAAAAAAAAAATTAAAAGTAGTGAGTAAAACATTAAAAAGCATGGTAAGATTAGTCGTTTTCTGGTATATAGAACAGCAGATACAAAAAGAGTTTGTACGAGTACCTAAGAGATACACCCGTGTCATTTTTTTGCAGTAGTGCAATGCTGAGAGATTTCCATATATACTTTGTCCATAGTCCATGCAGAGTTTAAACTCCTCTACATTGTTTCCATGCCAACAGTGTTGCCAAGTGACAACCAGCTGACAGGTTTCCAATGTCGCCATGCGTGGAGGGGCCCGAGCACACAAGACAGGAAGATTCGAAGTTCTTCGGCTCCCAGGGGCCTCCACCGGCATCTGGTTGTTTGACCATTTCGTCACTCCAAAACACCATGACAGCAAAAGAAAGGGACATGGGGACAAGAGCCTATGCAGTTTACATGCAGTTCCTTTGGACAGCAGAAGGGGCAGGGACGAAGGGGGGCTATTAAGATTTTACAGATAAATTACACAAAGAAAAAAAGGCAAATTATTTATATACGAAATCTGTACAAGCCCTTCACTTCGCTGTCATCATTTGTACGAACTCTGCAGAGAAGGGGAAGAAGAAGAATTTTTCAACTCAGTATTTGAGGAGTGACCTGATTGAGTGAATAGATCGAAAATGTAAAATACAACATCTACCAACCTTCATAGTTGACCTGGCCATCTCCATCAATGTCTGCTTCTCTGATCATCTCATCCACT
This sequence comes from Echiichthys vipera, assembly GCF_963691815.1. Classification (NCBI taxonomy): domain Eukaryota; kingdom Metazoa; phylum Chordata; class Actinopteri; order Perciformes; family Trachinidae; genus Echiichthys; species Echiichthys vipera. Next base: position 8,171,557 of record NC_139836.1, on the reverse strand, counting down.
TCTTCATCAGTCAGCTTCTCCCCAAGGTTTGTCATCACATGGCGCAGCTCTGCAGCACTGATGTATCCATTGCCATCCTGAAAATGACAGTCAATCAGTTAGTAAGCACATTTAATAAACTGCTGCAATGTTTGTGTGTGCAGACAGCATTTACCTTATCAAAGACACGGAATGCTTCTCTGATCTCCTCCTCGCTGTCTGTGTCCTTCATCTTCCTGGCCATCATAGTCAAAAACTCTGGGAAGTCTATCGTTCCATTTCCTGGAGAAAAAAACAAAACAACATTGGTGAGGGATTTCCATCTAGCACATCTACAGTAGGAGTGTGCTTAGCACGTTTTGAAGCCAGGTTGAGTTCTCACCATCAGCATCCACTTCATTGATCATGTCCTGCAGCTCTGCCTCTGTGGGGTTCTGGCCCAGAGAGCGCATGACTGTGCCCAACTCTTTTGTGGTGATGGTGCCATCTCCATCCTTGTCAAAGAGCGAAAATGCCTCCTTGAACTCTGATTGCAAAAAAAGTAGATGGACTTTAGTTGTTAGGCAGACACATCACACATGGCTAGATATACACAGCAAAATTTGCAAGGCAGTGGCGTTAATATAAAAACACTACAAAAGGATGAATTCTTGATAACTAATACATTTTAAAAAGCCATATGAATGCTGTCACCCAACATGAAGATGGTATCATTAAGTCTGCAAATCACATTGACCCAAACACTCAAAAAAAGTATTACATCACTTTTGTTTCAGTTATAAACTATTGACAGCATAATAATTAGCCCTTCTGTTTTGAGTTCCAACTGCAGTCGTTTCTGGCTAAACAAAAAGGCATCAACCACAAGACCAAGCAGCAGGGCAGTCAGGCTTCATCAGCAGCAAACGACAGCCTGTGTGGTTTTGTGAAGCCGGGAGGGATGACACTCATCAAGTGTGATGAGGCCAATGGGCAATGTGTAGTGGCATGCAGCAGCTCATCAGTGTCATAAAAAGTACAACCTGCCCTGCCATTTGTGGGGTCAAACACACAGGGCAACACCCTTTTTGTTATGAGGAAAAGGGCCTGCATCAACTGCAGGAAATGTCAGTGTGTATGGGGGTGGGGGTCTAATTCTTCTGATACAGGCCATTAAAAACTCCACACCAGTACAGTCGCTTACTGTGCTTCTTTAAAATGACCGTAACATTTTCTTAAGTCAACAGAACATGCTGATGCACGGTCACATCATGCTGTTTAACAGACTGCTTAAAAAAAACGTCACATGAGCAAAACGTCAAGCAATTAGAAGCCGAAAACATGAAAAACAGGCATGCAAGATCAGCACGTTGTGAAACCTGAACCTAAACTGAAGTAAACAGAAGCCGGAAGATATAATAAGGGAAACCACGACAGCTGTGCAACATTTTAAACATTCACTGCATATATTACAGCAAAAATCCCCAAGCACATAACCACTGCAATGCCATGACACACACTCCTCTGCATGAATTAGATTACGACATCTGGGTCTCATCTTAGGACCTCAGCATACTAAACCCAAGCTGCTACTGCAGTTCTCGAATCATTTAATCGAATGAACACACCCAGGGCAAAGGACACATCATGGATGGCATATAAAAAGGTGACTGCCAACACCTCACTAGAATACACGCCTTTTAAGATTACATCATATATTACATGGCAACTATGAAAATGCAAAGTTTTCCATGAGGGAGTCCTTCCGCACTGCCAGCAAGCAACAGCCGTTTCATTCATTCCTGTTTTATGACCAGTAGGTCGTCCTGTGGAACGCCTTAAAAGGCAAAAGTATAAATCCACTGCAAGGGATGCAAGGATCCATAACGCAGGCCACTTTGCAGGATATGAGGAAAGAAGCACATCAATGCAGGGGATGTCTTACCAGCAATCTGCTCTTCTGTAAGCTGATCAGCCTGAAAATTACAAGATGGAGCAAAAGATACACAGAATTAGAATTTAGTGCAGTGTGGATGGCCTTAAGAGTTAGGGCTCGCCCATCATATTTAAACATGTTGAAAACTCGTCTTTCTACGCTATAAATTATTCCGGAGGTTATAATGGCCGTGTCAGCCACTGTAATGTTACAACCAACAAAACAGGCGTTCCCGTGTCGGTTAGATAACAACCGTGTAACTGAAGACGGCAGAAATATCGGGAAAAATTGAAAGACGTGCCCTTCTGACGTGAACGTGAAGTCTAACGTAGTCTACATTTGAATGTTGCATGAAGCCAACTTTAGCACAGACAATGGAGGACTCGACATTTGGCGGTAAATGTTAGCTAGGAAGCGCTAAAGTTAGCTAGCTGCCGTTATCTGCCGGCTCACTGTTACAGACCGTAGGCGAACGCCACAACTGTGCTTTTCAATCAGCGCCTACCACTGAGTAAGGTATGGTATGTGACAAAACGCACACATTTCACAGCATTACAATTTCGCTTGGGCAAAATGAACGATGGGTAAAATGCGATGAGCAACAACATTAGTAGGGCACGCAATTTCTCTTTTAACAATGGTGCACTGTCTCAAGTGTGCCGGTGCTAACGTTAGGCAAACGGATGTTAACCGACACTATTCAGACCGACGCGGCTTCAGCTAACGTTAGCGTTGTCTAACCTAGCATCTGTCATATCCTCGTCCAGCACTGCGGTAACCGAGAACACATGGATTCAGCTGAGCAACTGGCGACGTTCTGTTTTTATTGACAATTTAAAACAGTAAATACATTACAAGGTGAATGTCACGCAATTCTAGACTCGAGAGAAAATCTTATATTATCTTTCTTACCATTTCGGTGTAGTTGCAGCTGCTGGTTCGCGACTAAATCCGTAACACACCGAGGCAAATACGAAGCCTAAGTGACAGTCTCTATGAACACACTGAGGAAGAGGCAACTGGACTCGCCTTTAACGGGTGTCCTAAACTCCTCCTCTTTCTAATATCACTCCGCCAACTTCCCTTTTCCTCAGATATTAAAATAATTAAAAACACTTATAAATGAACTATTATCTGCACAGGAAAATCAAGAAACATACGCAACACCCATGTATGGCTAACATGGCGGTTTTGATGTCAATATTAAAATGTACATTATGTATTGCTGGTGGTCTACACAACGGCGTATGAATACTTTCTGCTACTCCGTGATGGGGCACAAGACGTAGCTGAAAGAAATCGCGCTCTCTGATTGGTGTGTTTGTACCTGCAATGCGTCACTCCCATGGTCTGCGCTGCCGCTGCATCTTGTCCATAGACATCCCAGTCAGTGCCACAGGCATAGCAGACAAGCTTGTTGCACAGCGTGTATACATATGGGCATCATCTTAAGGGAGACCCAATAAGACAGTTTTGATAAGTAATTGGCTACCCGGAGCAAAATTTGATACTTGAAACTGGGATATGGCTGACCCAGTTTGTGCTTAAACGGGTTTCTGTATTCACTGTTGTTGCAGTTTCCTCATTTCTGATTAGCCCACATTATGTGTTTACATTGGCACATTAGTACCCATGCTTTTATTTATTTTATCATTGCTGTTACAAGGTTACCGCAGATATTGATAGGTTTTTACTGTGGCTCTTGAATAAAGTTCCTCCTGACTGCTGTGCAAGTCTTCATCGCTTAAAATTCATGCATAATGAGTTGCAGTGTCAGGGCTGAAGTGTTTGAGTGTAATAGTTAGTAATAAGTAGTCTGACCATGTGTGTGTGTGTGTGTGTGTGTGTGTGTGTGTGTGTGTGCGTGCGTTGTCTCTGTGCATGCACGCTTAGATGTGTGAAATGTGACTGGGTCTGCAGCGGGCATTGCTGTCAGGTGGATTCTCAGGTCTAATTGAGCTGCTGGTGTGGATGGGAGTATCTGATAGCCTGATTGCATATGCCTGACCGATCTCCCAGTGACCACCTGTCTCTGCTCGGATCCCATGGAAGATGCTGAGAAGGAGGGTGGCTCCTGGATGTGCAAGGAGAAGGATCTGAAGAACCACCCGGAGAATATACTAGAATCTCCATGTCCCAAAACAGCCCCCCTTCCTCCCAATTCTACTGCCTCTCTTATTATTAGAAACCGGATGTCACACTATAAGTAGAGAGCAGGGATTGTGAAAAGCTCCATTTCTCAGCAGCATGTAGATGTAAGAAGGATCCAAAGTGGTTCCCACTTCCATGTTTGCAGAGGTGATGCTGCCTGTGCCATGTGATCTGCTGAGCAGCTTTAGAATCAGCCAGGCTTTTTACCCAACCTACCTAATCTGGAGCACATTGGATTCTTTCATTTAAATCTGTTTTTCTGCTACGGGTTTTTCCGTCACTATGCAGATTATGTAATGCCAAAGGTGACGGCACAAAGGCCTGTCACAAGAACCCGATAAGCGGGAGCATGTGTGAACAACATGTATGTGGAAGTGTATTAATGGCCTTTTTCCTCTCTGACAGTATTGGGCAAACGCTGTCAAATATGAACTGAGACGCTAATATGTAGTTGCCATGAACACTTCTTTGGGAATTCATAGGCTTTATACATTATCATAGCACATCTTTGGTGAATTGCTCCAATAAAAGGGTAGTTAAGAGCCATTGGTTTACTGTTGGGTCATAAAGTCTTCTAAATAACAATACCCTTTGTCTTCCAATTTCTAATTTGCAGAATCAGCTGTTGGGTTGGTTGATGACATGCCCTTCAATGATCCCCAGATCTCAGGGGACCTGCTCCAGATCAAAGGGGATTTTAGGTTGGAGGTTAACATGGAGAGGAAATATTGGAACCCAAGAGATGTGACTTAATGATCTATTAAACCTGAAACCAATCTCTGTGATGTAAGACATGGAAGACTTAACTCACCACATGGAAAACAGTGTTGTTTTTGCATTATTGATGTCACGTTTTATGGGAACAAATGATTCTTTTTTTTACACAGATTAATCATGTACATATGCATGCTATGCTCAATACTGTGTTTCCTCTCCTCTTATCAGTTCTGTGAATATGTAACTGCCTCACATAATGACTCCTTATCGGACACAGCCCAACCCAGAACATTTTTATAAAACGGCTTTTATTTCCATACCACAGGGGTCAAAGGTCACACTAGTTCAGCAAAGGCAAGGCTCCATCTTCATTAGTGTCACCTCCCAGTGGCCTGTAACATCACTCCAGCAGATAGCAGTTAGCATTGTTCCCTTTGCAGAAAAACCTTCCAAGTGGGTCAGTTGAATTTTGGACGATGGGGAGGTTTGGCGCACAGCACGTGAGATACAGCATGTGGAAGTATACTGTGCGGCGTAGTGTTACTGTGCAATCATGCTCTTAAATAAAGCAGCTTTCAAGCAAAAAAAAGCTTATAGTGAAGGCCAATTTGCGTCTCTAAGTGGCTTGTGAGGACTTTGAGGGATGAAGCTCTGGTGACAAATATGAGAAGATGTTTACCTGTGTAACTGAAAGACGTGCACGCCATTATTAATGAATGGGGGTTTGTAATGCACCTGCTGGTACCTTGCCAAGGGAGCGGATCACCTTTCATCGGAGAGAATGGCGGTGCGTCATGGATGTCGAGCTACTATAAGTGAAAAGGCCTTTGCATTGTGTGAGCGTGCGTGTTTGCGCACATGCAGGCCTGCATCTGTTTGCTTTCGAGTGTGTTTGAACATCTGCGCGTGTGCAGCATATGTGAGATTAGCCCTCATGCAAATGCTTTTGTAAACTCTGCACTGATGGTAAATATGACTATGAATATGAATTATGATCCAGCCTCTGAGGAGAATTACCAGTAATGCTTCCCAGCATACAGCAGCCAAAGGTCTGGCCTAGTCAGTGGACAAAGTCGACGGCCTAAACCACTCCTCGTAAGCGTGCATGCTTTTACAGCAGTGCAATAAGGGCATTAGCTGTATAACGGCCAACAACAGGCTAGCTGCCGATGAGCCAATCCCATGGGCATTCTGGCCTACCTGTTACTGAGAAATGACATGTTTTCCAAAATTACATCCTGAGTCAGAAATGATTAATGGCCTCAAATCGGATAAGAGGATTTGGTCGGGCCTGCTATTCCCAGCCTATTTCAATCATGTTGTGATGAAATGGATATAGTGTTAAGCATGCACTTAGTCTTCTATCCACCTAACGTGTTTCTTTTTTGTGGCCCTGGTACTAGATCATCAAGCATCTCTAAACCTGCACGTCAGTTGTTTTATTTGAGGGGATCTGAGGGACAAAACCACTTACTGGCTGTCAAATAGAATCCCTGCTGTTGATCTTCTCCCTCTCACACTTTTCATTTCCCTCCTGTCCTCTCTCTCTTTCTCTCTCTCTCTCTCTATCCCTGACTCGAACTCTGTCCCTCTCCCTTCCTTTCTCGTTCCCTCTCTGGCTTGCCTCCAGGTTGTCTGCTGCAGTCAGTGTGGAGCTGGAGTTCAAACACTGCAGCCTTCAGCAGCACATGAAACGGTGCTACTTGGAACCATCCAGAAGTGTGGCACTACAAAGCTCTCTCGCCAAGGTGATTTCATCCTCAGTGGCTGTTGTTTTTACCAGCTGCTGTTCACTGTAAGCTGTGCCTTTTGTCTAGAACAGGTGTCAGGAGATCTACTTGCTATGGATTTTCTTTTTTTAATTCTTTCCAGAAGTTTCCTCTACAAATCCTGTGTGTAGCGTTGTGGCGTAATCTCAGTTTACTCTCTCAATCAGTCCTGTAGAAAGTGAATCCACTGGAACTGAGAAGCACTGCAGAGGGTGATGCAGCAGGGGCAGTTTAGTACTTTAGTGCGTAGCCACAATAAGGAAGTGACGGGGCAGAGTGTTTTAGCAGCACCCTGTCCTTGACCCTGGCTGTAGCGTAGGCCAGGTCTGTCTCTGCAGTTGCAGGGACTCACAGGGCCGCCTCACTCTGCACCTCTCTCTGATGATCTCATTCTGCAGAGGGGGTAGAGGGGGGGTGGTGGCGGGCGCCTGCTGTAGCCACTTCAAGATGAAGGCTGCAGAGCAGGTGTCTCGTCGTCTGTGGATGTGTGTGTGTGTGTGTGTGTGAGTGTGTGCATCCGTAGCTGTGAGAGAGTGCTGTGATTCTGCTTAAACCCTGCTCATAAACAAATGTGATTGACCTGCCGTGTGTGGAAGACTCAGCTGCGACACCTGGTGGCTGGAGAATACATTGCAGGGAGCTGTTAAAACAGTAATGACAAGTGGAACAAGTGGAGCGACGTGGTTAAAGGAATGCTAATTATTGTAGATACAGTGGTGGAAAAGTCAAGTTATTTTACTCAAGTACTATTTTGAGATAGTTGTACTTGGGTATTTCCATTGTATGCTACTTAGGTATTTACACAGCCACAGTTACTTTGCAGGTGCAAAAAGATATAACATATGATCAACCCTTAAAATGACCATTGTACTGATAATACTTCTGAACCTTTACTGTGAGTGAGAATTTGTTTGCAGGACTTTTAGTTGAAACAGAGCATTTTAACATACATTATGGGTTAGTATTAAAGGATATGAAAACTTCATTTCTATTCCACTGCATTTATGATTTCGCAGATTGAGATTTTAGAAGATACAATGCATTATGATAGGTTAGAATACCCAACAGCACTTGTTATGGAGTAAATTTGTCTTTACTTGAGTAATGGGCAGAGTACTTCTTCCAGTGATTAGATGAAAGATTAATATTTGATTTAAATATTTTATTGTCAATCTCCACTTTGATTAGTTTATTTGAATTGGATTAACTGTATAGAATGATCAGTACTGCCCTGTCTATCAATGAAAACAAGATAATACAATTTGACATCCTGCCAAGAATAACATTTGCAAATGGCGTCATCACTTTTAAAGATACTGAGCCCTTACACAACTATGCACTATCAGCAGCTTCAGCTTGACATGAATCAGCTTGCAGTAAGAAGACAATGTGGTATTTATTTTCCTCCCCAATGGGAGGTCAGAGGTGAGGGTGAGCCGCAGAGGAAATCCCTGGTGGGGATAGGACCTGGGCCTTATTCTTGAAGGTCCCATATTCCTTCATATCATGTCTTTTCTTATTAAAAAAGCAGGTGGAGGTGCTACATAAATACAGTCAATCCACAGAAAAACGCACACAGCCTGTATGAGAAACTGTCTTTAAACGAGCCGTCAGGACTTTTGTACTATTGTGATGTCACAACTATACTTTATACACTGTGGATAAGTGCTGCTACAGTGTTGTTACAGTCATTCCCCAGCTGTAATGACACGGAAGAGATGCTGAGAGCGCAGACGCGGAAACTAAACCAATCAGAGATCAATTCAAAATCGAGCATTTCAGACAGATGGTGAATAAGGGAATGAGAAAATATTGTGTTTTTTTTTTTGTTTTTTTGACATTAAATCATGAAAACATGTTTTAAACAACCTTTAAAGGATACCTTAAGCAACAAAAACACTCTGATGAAATAATATCACCACGGCACAATGTTGTAAAGTTGCCATTTTAATGATTAACATTATATTTACACATTGCTTTACAAAAGACAGCTGTCAGTGGAAACACTGAATTACTCTGCTGTGTTATACTAACTGGGACACAATCCAGCAATGAACACGAATTTAGAGTGTAATCCCCAAGTGGGATAAATGCTTTTTAGAAAACAGTGTCAACTATGTTTTAATGGATTGTGTTTGCGAAATAATACTAAAACCAGAACTAGAATTATTACAAACTCACTGCTCAATATATACTGAGAACAGAGGGCAGGACAGGAGCCTGACGCCAGGTATTCTGCCTGATGCTAATGCTGCTATCAAGGAGGCTGTTGGCCTCGTATCAGCTGGAAACTAAAGACCTCTGCAGTGGTTTACTTTTCATCACCGTCTCCAGCCAAGACATTGTTGAGTTCTGCTGGGTCAGACTCTGACTGTAAACTGTTGTCCTGGCAGCAATAAACTTCCAGCTCAAACTTGGCAGGACCATGGCTCAGCAGAGGATTGGAAATAATTGGCCTTTAAAGTCACTTAGGTTTAATTACTTGTTTGTTAAGATATAAATAAGAGTCATTCATCTTGTCTTTATAAAACATATACAGGGGCTCCAAAAGTGCTTGCGCTGTGTCTGTAAGCCTGTGCATTTCTTTGTGCAAGTTGTGTGCTCTTTTTCAGTGTTTGTTTAAGTAATATGCACCTATGTGGTTTTGGTATGCGCTATCTGTGGCGTTGCCTGGGTACGTAGTGGTCTAGGATCCGTGGACTGCTGTGGGTCATGTAGTGCAGGGCAGGGTCGGAGTAGTTGAAGGGCGGAGGGTTGTACTGCTCCTGGATGTGGTCTTGCATCATGTGGGGGAGGCTGGAAGAAAACACATAAGCCAATCAGAACGCAGGAGTAAACAGGAAATCACTGCATTCTACCTTTCAAGATGCTGTAAAGTGGCAAATATGGTGGCGTCCAAACTGTTTCTTGCGCAGTAGTTAATTCCTTCAGCTCCCACCATGTGGATCATTCTGTACTGTAAAACTGTTACTAATGGGGATGTATCTCCATCAATGCCAGCATTTACATTTTCTACATGTTTTGTACCATTTGCAGTGCATTCCTGGCTCTGATTAAGTGCTGTCATTAATTCCTCATCCGGTAGACAATCATTTCAGGCAATTTATGGGAATGTTTGGATGGGATGCAGTTGTTGTGGTGTACTCAGTGACTCATGAATATTCATGCAGCTCTAGCCTAGATATTGTGTGTTAAAAAGATGCTGAAATCTGGGGCTAAAGATGATTAAAAACATGAAACACACATCGCCAATGCTTCTCCAGACTCGCTGATTTGCAGTTCAGATGTTTTTGGATTGTATATCATTATGGTTGTTCTTTGTGCAAATATGTATATCCTCTTTGATAATGAGGTACAGACTGTGAGACCTGGCATACCATGAATCATTCTGTGAATAAGAAAGAACAAACAGGGGAAAAAACCCCTCCCTCGGTTTGGTCATTGATTACAGAAGCTTAGTCCAAATTATGGTCAAGGTCCAGAGGTTTAATATGTCAAGCTACTGTTTTAACATTCTATAGATTTGATAACACATAATGGGAGATTGAAAAAGGAGCTTTGAAAACATGAAATGAAACCATCCCTGCTCCCTTACATCCCCATACATCTGAGACCTTTACTATAATAATATCATACCACATAATCCAAGTAACTCTATCTCTCTGTCTTGTTAAAGGACAACAGCATTACCTCTTCCCTGGCTTTTGCTTATTCACTCTAATCTAACAACATAATCCCACAATGCTGGCACCGACCCCCGCCATTATATCCATAGGGCCTATTTACTGATAGCAGAGAAAGCAGGCCAGACATCGGGGGGATTATGCGTCTCTATGGCCCGCTAACACCTGGTCCAGATGCCATACATCTGCACACACATGCTGGGGCCAAGGACACATGCACATTATAATGCACAGCTATGCACGTTCACACGCACACATGCATCTGGATACGAGACGCGCAGATTTTTATTGGATGTAGTATATCCAGCTTTGTATCAAAAATTCTACTGTGATCTAATGTTCCTCGTCGTACAGCCAAGTGTGGTTAAATAATTCAGATCTCTTTATTGCGCAATCTGTGTGGTGTAGCGAAATCCTAAAAAGGAAATGCACGCCCACTGTAGCGCTTTACATTAGAGCTTGGGAATGACGTGGTAATACTGGAGTAATAGTTTGATAATAACGAGGTTATACCTTGTAATTACCAAAGTGATAACAAGGAAACAGCTTGGTATTACCAATGGGCATCCCTGGGTAATATTAGACTGAAATGTATTTAAAGGGATAATAAGAGGCCCAAAAAGGGTAATACATTTAAAGAAAACTATTGAGTAATAGTATTATAAAAAATGGTAACAACATGGTAACCAGATAACTATAAAAATGGTTAGTGCAACATTTGGCTTTCAAAAATGGTAATATGGTGACTGTAATGGTAATATAGGTTTTGACAGTCTTACTCAAAGTCAAAATTGGTAATAACCATATTATAATTGATACCAGTTAGATAAGAAGATTGATATCATTCTCATATCTGTACTGTAAATGTGAAGCTGCTCAGCTTAGCATCAAGGCTGGAAACAGCTAGCCTGGCACTGTTAAAGGTAACAAAACCCTTTTTGAACTTTTTTCTTGTGAACAAACATGATGATCGGTGGATGTGGTACCCTCATCATTACCTTGGTTTACTGTATATTCTATCCTGAAAACATTCCTCAGTGTTACCCAAGTGCAGTTTCATAACTCGGACCAAAGCTGTTAGTAGGAAGTGTTTTTGTTTAATATAGTAAGAGAGTGGGCAGTCCGTCCTCCAACTGAGAAGTTAAATACAAGAAGGCAGTGCTGCAGCAGCAGTACACAAGACAAGATTTAAAGCCTTCAAGTTGCTGTACAGGATTGTCTCTGGGCAGACCTACTTGACTAGTGTACCTTGAAACACTGTGTGTAACTCTGTGTGTGTGTGTGTGTGTGTGTGTGTGTGTGTGTGTGTGTGTGTGTGTGGTCTTATCATCCTCTGCAGCAGTAAATTTTGTTGTGACCTGCAATGAACCCTGCCTCATACAGGAGCTGCTGACCCACTTCAACACTATTTTTGTTTAATTAATTAGAGTTTTAACACACCACAGTGGTCCAGCCTTTGTTTTGAAGGCCCGTTTGACTATACTCATAGTCTTAGCATGGCTGTAGTGAGGCTGTAATGCTCATTAAATACCATAAAACATGTCAGATGCTCACTGCATGCCAGAAAACAATTGTTGTATGGATGAAAAATGAAGAGACAACGTTGCTATTCTTAGATCCTTACCACTAGTGAGTTATACACATTAAGTATGGCGGGAGGGGGGTGCCAGAACAAAAGGCTGTGTTGATACATAAGTGGTTGGCTCTGAGGACTCCATAGCTACAGTGTTACTGGGGGACATTTATGTGGCCAAATGTGGAGAAACCTGGTGAAGCGACTGAACGCAATAAAGCATAGATGTGTGCAACAAATGTAAACACGCTGGAGACAAACAGAAGGTTTGTAATGAGCCATATTTGGTAAGAATTGAACTTACTGGAACATATGTTTGTTTCAAAGAGGAGACATATATTATTCTGTGGTTTGAAAGTTTTCTCTGAATCTTTTTTTCCCTTCTGTTTGCAAAATTGGGCCTTTAAGATAATATAATGTAAATGTAATCAATAAAATAATGTGTTTTTTGAACATTAAAGCATGCAAACATGTCCTTAACCCTAATTAAAAAACCTAATCTTTATATTTTTTTCGGTCATGCATGTGTGTAAAGTAAAAAACTGTATGTAGATTCTGTGTGCTTCTGGTGTAGCTCACTCTCCAGTGACGGTCTTCTTGCAGCAGCAGAAACAGGCTAGTACAGCCAGGAGCAGAAGCAAAAGCAGAGGGATGCCGATGCCCAGAACTAGGCCCAGAACGAGATCTAGTTCCACATTATTCGCCTGGTCTCTGTCTGCAAAAGGTCAAGCCAAACCATGTCATCACCGTTTTAGAGGGAGAAAAGACAGGATAAATGTTAGTGTCAACTACAGGTTAGTAAATGTCAAAACAATACAATATTTAAGATCATGACCTACAAAATGGCTATAAAAGACACAAAGACTTAATTTCAACTTTACCTTCAGGATGGATTAAAGTATGCTCAGATCCTCACCTATTACACACGACTGGGTTTGATCCACATCAGTTGTGCCATTGCAAACACACCTGTAGCCTCCGTAAGTGTTGATGCAAAGGGCAGGATGGATGCACACCGCCTCCTTGGTCGCACACTCATCCAGATCTGTAGGTGTGGACAGTCCAACAGCAAGTGGTAGAGAGAAGTAGTCTTACCAAAAGTTTGCCATCCTTAAAACAGTGCTGCTGTATATTGGATAACTTAAAGCAACAACATGTAGGATTTGCTCTCGGGCTCCCTCATAGGTGGAAAACAGTATTTTCTTCGACCACTGTTGTAAATGAGAACAATGTAATGTCATCTGGATATAATTTCATGCGTTTTTTGTTTTTTTTCAAAATATATCAAAGTGCCGTGACGTTTGCTGTAAACCAGTTGATTTTTTTGTAGTTTTTTTGTGCACAGGTGTCAACCCGAAATCCAAAGTTGATTGTGCCAGTGAAAGTGATACAGACTCCGTCAGGATATGACAGATGTGTCATTAAACTTAGCGCAAGTTGATGTACCATCACAATAACCTGACTCTGCCCGTTGGTTTGATTCTCATTTGCTCAGCATATCTATCTGGGAACTCTTATTTGGAGATCTTTTGGGAAGGGGTGAAAATACTGCTTGCTGATTGGATAAACCATCTGTCTATCACCAACATACGGGCAAAATAAACCAATCAGATCAACAAAGTGTATCACGTACTGGCAGCGTCGAGGCAAAACTCAGAAAGTAAACAACATGACAGTAAAGGATATTTTCTGTTTGTGTGATGCGAATTTAAGGATAAAAGGCATAATTTCAGGTTCCCGGTCCATAACCAAACCTGTTATATATATATATATTTCAAAGAAATCAAATCATACCAACTTACTATGGCAAACTGAATTCTAATATATTATATAAGTTACAGTTAATATCCTGATGTTAAGGAAAAGTGAGAGATCACTACAAGTATTGGTAGTTTACCTTTAACTTCTACGTTTCTGATGTCAAAATGGCTGCTGACTCTGGCTAGGTAGTCTCTGATGTACCAGTGGGGTGTGTCACTGGAAACGTTGATACGATACTCTGTGGCATCTGGACGTGAGCCCTGCACTGGATCCTTCCTGCTGGCGTTGTAGAATTTGTTCTGGAAACCCAGTGACAGAATGTCCACCAGCTGAGAAAAAAAGAGAAATAGATTACCATTTTGCAGTATTGAAGTGTGCTACATGTAACCAATCAATGTATTACCAGAACTGACACACACACACACACACACACACACACACACACACACACACACACACACACACACACACACACACACACACACACACACACACACACACACACGCACACACACACACACACACACACACACACACACACACACACACACACCTGTTTGAGTCCATCAGATCGGTTCTTCGTCCAGCCCACAGAGACGTTGAACACATTACACCCTGCAGATATAAAACAGCGGCTGTGTGATGACCTCTTATTACCATATATTGGTATGTTTACCATAATATTCACAGGCCATGTGTACCCTGGTAACCCCAGAAGAAGAGCATACTATGATAAAGCTAATAGAAGGAAAACATGTGGGATGTCTTACCTGGAGGATTGGCAGAGTCCCCTGCAGAGAAACACATCATTCAGAACAGCTGCATTAAATAGACAGATGGCACACTGGACATGTGCACACACTGTTGTAAAACACCATTACAGTTTTTAGAAACGCACAAACTAGCACTGCAGCATAATATACTGCACATGATCGGCTGTATCAGGGCTAAGCAAATCACATTACAACTATTGTGGCTATTTGGACCTCTGCTCAGGCCAGGGTTGAATATATGTTATCATTATTTCTGTTGATATTTCAATATATGCAGTCATTCCTCAAATATTATGTTGAATCAAGGTGTCCTCAGTGATGACAGTTTGTGTGTGTGATATTGGTAATGCACTAATCAATACATGCATGTTCCTTTGAGACTAGCTAGTGACTCTATGAGACTTAAAAAGCATACCAGCCGTGTTGTGGAACCTGTTGTGGGTATTGTTTAGAATACAAAATTAAAAGGTTTAAATTTCTGTTTCTTTTTTTTCCAGCGAATAATCTACAAGAGGAATCAATGTAAGCTGTGTTCACTGTGTACACATATGTCAACTCCAGGTTTTACACATGGATTTCACAGCCTGTATTCAGAAACTGTGCCTTTAAACGAGCCGTCAGGACTTGTGAAATCTTGATTATACTATATATAGGTAGAAAGTGCTGCTACAGTGTTGTTACAGTCATTCCCCGGCTGCAGTGACGGTGCTGAGACGCCAAGCCATGGATGTATAAAGAGAGCTGGATACAGCGTTCGAGGCAGAGCCCTGTTCATTCCTATGAAAGCTGCTCAGTAGCGCATGAAGCCAAAAAAGTTCAAATGCAGTATATGAAATGATCTACACTAGAGCAGGTGCACTAGAGCCTTCTCCCGGTCAAGCTGAGACAGAGAAGTCATCCAGTTTACTTCTGTTACTTTCCTCTTTTTCTCTTTCCCTCACTCCCTCTCCACCTACTCACAAAGCTGGTTATCTCCTTGATCTCATATTTACCAGAAATCGCTCTACCTCCAACCTCACTGCAACTCCAATTTATGTCTCTGACCACTTCTTCATATCCTCCTCTCTCCCACTCTCCCAATCTGACAACCCGTTCTCATCAACAGATACAGTACCTGTCCGTCGCCACATTCGATCCCTTTCTCCTTCCTCTTTGGCCTCATCTGTTCTTTCAACCCTCCCTTCAAGTAACTCTTTCTCACTCATGCATCCTAACTCTGCCACAGACACTCTCCTCTCTACTCTGTCCTCCTCCCACGACTCTCTCTGTCCCCTTACTCCACGGCCCTGTGGTTGTCTGACTCAGTGCACGCTGAGAGAGCCACTATACAGACAGCAGAAAGGAAATGGCGAAAATCTAAACACCCTGATGACGTGCTTACCTATCAGTCTCTTCTCTCCTCCTTCATTGCCTCCATCTCTGCTGCCAAAAACTCTTTCTATCAGACTAAAATTCAATCCTCCTTCTCAAACCCCAGAAAACTATTCTCCATCTTCTCTAACCTCCTTGACCCCCCCAGTCCTCCTCCTCCGTCCTCCCTTCTACTAAGCCACTACTTCATAAAAAAAGTAGATGACATACGCTTTTCATTCTCCACCCCCCCTCCTGATCTCACCCTTCCACCAATCTCATCTTCTTCCCCTTCACCTGCCCCCTTGACCCCATCCCCTCTCACCCTCTCCAATCTATTAACACATCTTTATCCACTGCTGCTTCCCTGACTCTCATAAAGAGGCAAGAGTGAACCCCCTGCTCAAAAAACCTACCCTTGACCCGTCTGAAGTAAATAACTACAGACCTGTCTCTCAATTTCTCTCCTAAACACTGTCTTTAACCAACTCTCTTCCTACCTTCACCTGAACAACCTCTTTGATCCTCACCAGTCTGCTTTTAAGGCCGGTCATTCAACCGTAACTGCCCTTCTTGCTGTCACTGAGCAACTTCACATGGCTGGGGCAGCCTCTCTCTCCTCTGTGCTCATCCTTTTGGACCTTTCTGTAGCGTTTGACACAGTTAACCGCCAGATCCACCCTTCAGCAATTAGGTATCTCAGGTTCTGCATTCTCCCTGTTCACATCCTACCGAAAAAAACGCACGTACCAGGTAACTTGGAGGGGCTCTGTGTCGGAACCCTGTCATCTTACTACTGGGGTCCCTCAAGGTTCAGTCCTGGGCCCTCTCCTCCTCTCTCTGTACACCAACTCCCTTGGTTCTGATATTCTCTCACATGGCTTGTCCCATCACAGCTATGCTGATGACACCCAACTTACTCTCTCTTTTCCTCAGTCTGACACACTCGCAGCAGAGCGGATCTCTGCCTCTCTGACTGACATTTCTCAATGGATGTCTGCACACCACCTGAAACTCGACCTAGACAAGACAGAGTTGCCTTTTCTTCCTGGAAAAGGCTTTCCCACCGAAGACCTTACCATCACTCTTGACAATTCTGTGGTAGCCCCATCCCAAACTGCAAGGAACATGGGTGTGACACTTGACGACCAACTCTCCCTCACCGCCAACATTGCTGCAACAACCCGATCGTGCAGATACTTGTTGCACAACATCAGTAGGATACGTCCTCTTCTGACCCAGAAGGCAGCACAGGTTGTGGTCCAGGCTTTTGTCATCTCAAGCCTTGACTACTGTAACTTCCTCCTGGCTGGTCTGCCTGCCTGTGCCATCCGACCTCTGCAGCTCATCCAGAATGCAGCAGCTCGACTAATCTTCAACCTACCTAAGTTCTCTCACACTACACTGCTCCTCCGCTCCCTTCACTGGCTTCCTGTAGCTGCTTGCATCCGTTTCAAGACACTAGCACTTGCTTATCGTGCTACTAACGAATCAGGCCAAGCTTACATCCAGGACATGATAAAACCTTACATCCCAGCCCGTCCTCTCCGCTCTTCATCGGCAAATCGGCTTGCCGCTCCCTCACTGAGAGGAACACAGAGCTCCCCGTTGACATTTGGAAGACAGAATATCTACACATATTCCGCTGCAGGCCAAAAACGCATTTCTTTCTACTGCAAATGGCTAAGAAGATGAAAAGATGGGGGGGGGGGGGCACTTAAATGTAGCACTCTATAGATCTGCTTATTTGAAGCTACCACACTTACTTAATAACTTGCTCTCTGGTTTGTACCCTAATTGTTGAATGCACTTATTGGAAGTCGCTTTGGATAAAAGTGTCAGCTAAATGTAATGTAATGTAATGTCAAGCTGGCTACCTCCAGTTTAGCGCTCTGCTGACTTGAATAGTGAATGAAATGATTTAATTGTACAGCTCTTGTAGAATTTGCAAATGTTATCGGACTGAATGCATCAAATTCTGATTGTGATGCTCAAAAAAATTCATCCACTGATTTACAGATGTCCCTTTGAGAAAGTAAGTCAATGGGACTTTGGGCCGGAGGGGGAATCATGTGACAGACCGGGTAGTTGCATTTCCACTGTGTGGCAACTAAGTCAAAACGGTTTCAATGTCTGCCGCACTTCCTGGGGGCTTACACCAAGCATGCAGATGAGGAAGACCCAGAAACACCTACCAAAGTGTTAGTAGAAACCCAAATTACAAGTATGAACCTGAAAATGTGCAGAATATGGGACCTTTAAGATTATAAACTGCAAATGTAATTAATAAAGTGCTATATTGATAGTGCAGAGTATTTTTTAAACCCTCACATTACCAATTCTGCAATATGACAGCCATCTTACATGGAATATTGCCCATCGCTACCCTTCATCCCACATGACATGAACACAGTGTCAGGTGAACAGGCCTAATCAGGGAAAATGTCTCTCAACAAAACACACTGAAGCACAGTATGCAAATAAAGGCTTTTGGCTTGTACAGTACCATCTAAAGCCTCTAGATGGGGTTGTTTCTAACATTGAGAATCCCTTTAGGGCTAAGTAAATGAATTGAAAAAAACAACACGTTATTGGAATATATTCTATGTCATGTAACCTGTGTAACTGATAAAACAGTCAGCTGCTGGCTAAATGATAGTGAACTATTATTTTGCACATACCACATCCGTCAGTATCCTTGGTCTCCTGGTATCTACAGAAGCAGTCGACAGATCCAGGCGTGTTCCTACACTCAAACTTAGCATTGGGACAGGTTGTGAGATCTGCACACTCGTCTATATCTACAATGCAGACAAAGGCGGTTAAGGCATTTTTAATAAATCGGCTGTTATCCATACTGAAGTGTTGGGTGTTCGGTACCTGTGCAGTTGCTTCCATCTCCTGTAAAGCCAGTTTGACACGTGCAGGTGAAGTTTTGCTTGGTGCTGAGGCAGTCGGCATCTTTGTGGCAGGGGAAGGGGAAAGGAGGGGCGCACATGTCTGATAAGATATACAAAGAAGCAAGAATGAGATCAGTTATAGTGTATGGGGTCAACATTTTGTAATGTAACTGCACAAAGTGCTACAGACCATGCTCAAAACACTTGTATCCCTGTTTCCCCCCAGGGACGGTATTATCGGGACACTCTCCACAGGTGAACTGGCCGAGCTCTGACTCTGTCTGGCACTGCACTCCTCGGAAACAGGGTTTGCCTCGACATACATCTGCAGTGTTCCCACAGAACTTTCCACTGAATCCCTTTGGGCACAGGCACCCAACCACCTGGGATGGAAGAATATGAACAGAAAAGAAGGACAGTAAGACTAAAATATTGCATACATTCAAAAAAGATACTGAATGAATAAACATGTAGAAATATCCTTCATCCTTCCTTCTTCCCTAACCACAATAATTTAATGCTGGAGTCAGCAACCTTCTATGAAAAAGATGCTTTTTCATTTTTGCTGAAAATGTCACTCCATCCTGACAGCACAATGAGAGATGATCTGGGGAAAAGTCATGTTTACCCCCTCCTTCTGTTCTTGTCAGTCTCCCAGAGCCTCTGTCTGTCTGCTCCTAAAGGCATCTGCTAGTTTCCACCTCACAAGACTTGCAACAACCATTCAGAGCCAAGGACTCTCTGACAGTGACTGCTCTGAAATCAAACTGTTAAACTAGGCAGCCCTGTTCAAATATGAATTAATAATTTGTTACTGTATTGCTCATCTCGCAAAAAAGTGTTTTCGGGAACATATTTTAGTGTACGGTTTAGCTGTAAAATGAGGACGTTTTTGACCAGGTCGAGCCAAAACTAAGCCCCACTCAACAGCCGGACAAACTTTTTCATTTTACCACTAAACAATACAGTAAAATATGTTTCTGAAAACACTTGCAAAAATAGGCAATACAGTAACAGAATATTGATTCATATTTCATCAGGGCTGCCTGGAGTAGAGTAGAGTAGAGTAGAGAGACAGATTGTCTGTCTCATTGTGCAGTCGGGATAAAGTGACAGTTTTAGTAAATATTGGTAAAGAAATGCCTTTTTTTTTTTACAGAAAGTTAACAACTCCAGCTGTAAGTGGCATCATGGAGTGACAGAAATACAAACGTAATGGAAATTCCTGTGGAGTTGAGAGGACAACCACAATTCTGAGGGAAAAACAATAGTTTACAATAAACTAAATTTGAAACACTTTCTGAAAAATTAATTTCACATCAAGAAATGTGTTTGCCAAATTGGCCAAATATACCATGCAAGCAAGTGAATATGGCATAAGAAACAAAAGGGCCTCAATGAGTTTTACTCCAGTGAAACAGAAGACAAAATGAAATGATCAGCCAGTGCACACAGGTCACTTACTTTTAATCTCTTTAATTCTAGGGAATCTGTTTTAAGAATATTAATTCCTAGAAGAGGGTGGGGGCTTTGAATACGGTACTTAAGCTGTCAGCTTGAAGAAAAGATTCTAAAATCAGTTTATTTTGTATAAAGGGCTCTACTTGCTTCCTTTATATTCACACACACGCTGAGGAAAGCAGTGGCTCAAACATCTGTGTGTTCAGTGTGTTGCCAGTCCTTTCATTAAAAGTCAAATGTGAGTGCTCGCCTATTATGTGAATTCTATGAAAACCCTTTATTTCATTGTCATCTAAGGGGTTTAATTCATTGCTACCACTTGAATTTATTCTAAAGTTTGTGAAAGCATTAAATTAAGTGATGGGCTGTTCTTTACACATATGTACTTTACACATCACAACTAAACTTTAAACTTAAATTTCACTGGATAAGTTGTGTAAATTAAATGGTTTGGATGGTCTGTTGGTAGAGCAAGGATGGGACAGCAACTCGCTCGTGCCTTTTCATTAAGTATGGTATTAAAGGAAGCTCTGAAGCATTTACTATGAGCTCGCCTCAGAAAAGGTCACTCAAACGGATACTTGTGAGCACATGCAAACCAACAGTACCCCACCTCTCCCCCAGCCCATTCTCAGTTAGGGCTCTCAGCTTTTCGCACTGGGCTTTCAATCTTATACCTGTTCGCAACATTCGAACACAGGATTAAAAGTGCCAAACCCGGCATAAGGAGGCAGTTTGGGGTGGTGGATGGGTCAAACAAATCCCAGACTTTCACCCAGGAGACATAGTTTGTGTCCCGTTAATCACTGTAGTGGTTAAAGTTGTACTCCATAAAAATTGAGATGTGTTGTTTCGAGCGGCACCTTCGTGGACCCCAGGAAGACTAGCGAACTGCTAAGGCATAAGCTAATGGGGATCCTGTAATAAAATAAAATAAAAAATATTTGGCGGTAAGATGTAACTGCAGGTGAGCCTGTTCTTTCAGAGCACTCCATCTTGTCACGTTTAGGGTCACTATGTATGTTGACTATTTATTTTTGTTTAATTTTGTTGCTCTTTTTTTAAACTTAAACACATTCACCTCTCTCCTTCCGGTCCGTCCCTTACATGTTACCTTCTTAAATCCATACACACACATGTTCCTGTTACACTTCTGCTCTTAACACTAGTCTGACTCAGAAGTTGAGGTTCCCATTTTCGGATAACAAGCATAACTATTGGTCAGGATCTAGGCCAACAGACCATTCGCTGTCATCAGCGTCATTTATTTAGAGAGATTCCTGGGCTTATTTACATCTAGCCCAGGAATGTTGCCACAGACACTCAGATTGGAATACTTGGCAAAAAGGCAAGTAGAAGTGTTTTCATTAGTGGTTTATATGAGCAGTCATCATTGTTTTAACACACGCTTTGATATATAGATAGTACAACTTTAAGCAAGTGTAAATGTACAAACGCACTTATTTTAACCAAACCCAAGATCCTTTTCTAAACCTAACCATGTGGTTTTGCTTGAATTCACAACTTCAACCAAAGTAGCTGCAGTGGAGCGCCATGTGCAAGGCTATCCAGTGCATTGAAAAGTGACGCCAAAGGGTCCTGACAAAAGGCCGCAAGACACAGCAGTATGTGATGAGGACGGGTTGTCTCTCAGACTTTTGCCCCAAAACATGTCACCTGGCTGTCTTTCACTGGAAATGTGCAGGGAGCATGGTGGGAAATCAAACACTGTTTATCTGCACATACTAACCACACGGCAATGACACAAAGACAGTTGGAAATCGGTAAAGTTTCCCTTAACTTAGAAGTCTTTCTTTCATAAAACGACGTATGTTTGCTTATTCTTGCTCAGGCTTAACATTGGTACAAACATTTCAGACGGTCCGTGTGTCAGGTAAAGAGTGAGGGAACCGTTGCAGTGGATGAGGGCAGCTCAACAATGTACCTGGAACCTTCCCTGCAGGTGGTTTTCAGTGATTATGTCATCCTGGCAGGACCCTCCGTTGAGGCAGTTGCACAGGCGCAGGATGGGCGTGAACAGTGAGCTGGTGAGCTTGTCACTGACTTTGATGGTCAGCTGGACGGGCTTTGTGGTCAGGGGCGTCCATGTCAGGAAGCCGTCACCTGGAGCGGAAAACACAAGGGTCATATAACAGAAACTAGTTCATACACATACACGTTCCTATACATAATAATGGCAGGGGAACACTTAAGAGGCTGTACCATTCTCAAAACATGACAATTTCAAATGACAGCATTTCATGTTTTTGTGCATTCTGTATTCCTGTGCGTGTCTCTCCCTGCATGATCCATCCACTGACTCAGCTCTGAAATGTCCCATCTGCTGAAAGACTTACCTGCTGGCTACAGCAGTAGGCTCATCATCCCACTAACAAATGTCAACAGTAACGTCATCTTTAAACATTAATGATGGAGGAGGGGGGCTCTCATTGGTATGGAGATTTGAGGGTAAAGTGTGTGTCTGACTCACCGTTGCCTATGGAAGTCTGTGCAGGCCTGGGGTGAAGCAGTGAGTAGGTGACGGGGTCTCCATTCGGGTCCTGAGCGACAATCTGAATGTTGACAGTAGAGTTGACCTTACAACGGATTACTGTGGGCTCTGTCACTATGGGAGGCATGTTACCTAGCAAAGCACAGTCAGACCATATCAAATTAGTAAAGGTCCATGGGTAAAACACAAAAACCTTTTCAAAAGAGTGGAGCCATCTTACCATAGATCAGAGCCAGATTTTGATATTGCTTCTTGGCGTCCAGAGTCTGCAGGCCCAGGTCAGAGCTGCCGGTTGCTAGTGCGTCGTGGACGCATTGCATGCTGCCTTTACAGGTTCTCCTCAGCTCCCCCACCTCAGCAGGACTTACGCTTTCCAGCAGCTGCTCAAAGGAGATAGGCTCCAGTGGAACCAGTGGAGGTGGAGAGAACAGCAGGCTCTCTGGGACAGGAACTGCCCCTAGAAACACACACATACAGGGATACAGAGTTGGGGATGGTAGGTACAGGTGTAGCTATGCAAAACAGGCCATAAAGCAAAGTAGCCCAAATCACAAAAGTGATGCTTGTAGTGTCTCGCCTTAACTCGTGTAACTGTATGAATCTATGGTCCACTCACAGGACAGGCCAAAGGTGTGCAGACTCTCCTCTGAGGGGGGGTTCAGGTCTGTTGAGGTGAGGAGCCTGCCGTCGGACATGAGGAAATCATCGGAGCGGTTGGAGCTCCAGAGACCCATGAGACCCACAGTGCGGTTGTAGAAGGTCTGAGGAACCTCCACCATGGCCGCCAACTGATTGTGACCTACAACTCGCCACGCCACCACGTGGAGACCACCGGCGTACACCGCCGCACAGCGATTCAATGACATGCAGCGCACAGCAAAGTCCTTCTCGCCCATGTGCACGACACCTGAAAGGACAGTTATGATATATTTGTCAAACAGTTAAGACGTCAGATACCTTCAGGTTTTAAATACCGTATTTTTGGGATTATAAGTCGCTCCGGAGTATAAGTCTCACCAGCCGAAAATGCATAATAAAGAAGGAAAAAAACATAAATAAGTCGCACTAGAGTATAAGTCTAACACCAAGAAACGACATTTCATCTTGAAAGGCAATTTAAAATAAAAATAGAATAGAGAACTCCAGGCTGAATAAGTGTACGTTATATGACGCATAAACAACGACCTGAGAACGTGCCTGGTATGTTAACGTAACATATTACGGTAAGAGTCATTCACAGAACTATAACATACAGAACATGCTATACGTTTCCCAAACAATCTGTCACTAATCACACAGAACTATAACATATAGAACATGCTATACGTTTACCAAACAATCTGTCACTAATCACACAGAACTATAACATATAGAACATGCTATACGTTTACCAAACAATCTGTCACTAATCACACAGAACTATAACATATAGAACATGCTATACGTTTACCAAACAATCTGTCACTAATCACACAGAACTATAACATATAGAACATGCTATACGTTTACCAAACAATCTGTCACTAATCACACAGAACTATAACATATAGAACATGCTATACGTTTACCAAACAATCTGTCACTAATCACACAGAACTATAACATATAGAACATGCTATACGTTTACCAAACAATCTATCACTCCTAATCACTAAATCCAATGAACTCTTCTTCCTCGGTGTCACTGAGGTGACGTGTGTGTGACGATTGCTGATATACGCCTCGTCTCTTACGTGACTGACATAAATAATAGCCCGGGCTATTATTTGATATTTTACGGTAATGTGTTAATAATTTCACACATAAGTCGTTCCAGAGTATAAGTCGCACCCCCGGCCAAACTATGAAAAAAAACGTGACTTATTATCCGAAAAATATGGTACATATTTGTGCTGGTTCATCTTGATAATAGGCTTACATTTTCATCTGTTATGTAACCCTTTGTACAGGACTGCGTACAATGCCTTTGTTTATCTGCCTCTGCACTATGGTGCCACGTACAAAAACAAAAGCGTTCTTTAAATGTCAGATGTGTGTGGTGATCATTACCAACTGTGACTGGGACCTCAACATCATCCACAAAAACCTGCAGTCCGTCTCTTTTCTGCACACATCTCCATTCAATCTGAAAAGAATCAAAAATAGCTTAAAGGATGCTTCAACTGGGCAGGTAGGTTTTGCAGAGCACAGGAAGTTACAGTTCATCCCAAAAACAAAAGTACACATTTTTCCTCTTTCCTGTAATGAATTACCAGTTTTGCCATGCAGGCGTGATATCGCAGTGATACGGTTGGCAGAAGAAGTTCGGGAGAAAGGAAATAGTTCTTCTGGGAAGAGACATAGCTGTTGAGTGTTTCAAATTAATTTTTTGCAACTTGGAGCACCACAAGTCAAGTGAAGCTAAACATCTGTACGGCCGATATCTCCAAAACTGGGTAACACACCAAAACAACCTGGATTAATAAAGAGCACTACAGGTAGGAGGGGAAATATGTATTTTTGATTTGGGGGTAAACTGTCCCTTTAAGTACACTGTCTATCATACAGAATGTCTTGACTCTACAGTTCTGTACTTGTGTCATTGCACATCCAAGGTTGAAAGAAATAATCCAAAAAATGTGGAACAATTATTTGAGGCCAGAAAAGTAGATGGTACAACTCTTTTATTTGTGTCCTCACGCCCATTGAGAAAATGACTGATGTTCAGTGAAATTAGTATTCAAACTTTTAATAAATGAACTCATTCCCTCTCCTTCCCAGGGTTAGATGAGAGGATTGATACCACTCTCAAGTATAAAGCTAGAGGCGATTAGCTTAGCTCAGAGCTTAGCATGAACTCCCCCTAAAACCAAAAATAATTGCTTTGATATTTCTTTTTTTGTATGGATTAAACAAACAACATGGTTGGGGAAGATGTATTTTTGAACTTTGGACAGAATCAAGCTAGCTGCTTCCCCTTGCTTCTATATGCTAAGCTAGGCTAATCCCCTCCCATCTCCAGCGCTGTACTTAACGCACAAACATGAGCTCATCATCAATCTCCTTATCTCATCTCAGAGAGAAAGTGAATTTTACAAAATATAACAATTCCTTCAAGACAGAAAGTCTCTCTCCCCTCTCTTTCACTCTCTCTCTCCCTCTCTCTCTCTCTCTCTCTCTCACACACACACACGCACGCACGCACGCACGCACGCACGCACGCACGCACACACGCACGCACGCACACACACACACACAAAGTTACATTGTCTCCCCTCTTCACACACACACATCCTGACCTTGCCAATGCCCTGGTGGAAGGCAGCCATGCGCACCACCACTGGGACCTCAATGATCCCCTGTGCGTCTGTGTGTAGCTTGTCAGTCTGTCCTTGCAGGGTGAAGATATTAGAGCCGGTGGTGGAGGAGAGACGCAATATCACAAACTCTCCCAGGGCCTTAAAGGAGTACTCTGTCCCATCGAAGGTGATGAAGTGGAGGCTGCCGTACACCATCGCTGCAAGGGAAACAAGGACAAGAGAGGTTTTCTGTTCAATTCTTTAAATATATCACACAAGTTCTCTGGGAATGGGCCGACTTATGACTATGTCTGGATACGCCAGTATTACTTTAAAAAACATTCCCAGTCATTGCTGTACACTATGTGATCTTCTGCTGGTCTGTGTTTACTGGGAAGCATCCCTCACCCACGCCCTGCGTCGCTTTCTTGGCAGGAGTACAGCCGTCGGGGCTGGCCCAGCTGTAACCTTGGCAACGGTCCAGTGGTCTCTTGTTGAGGTAAAGGTGGCATAGAGGAGACTCCATACAACACCACTGGAATGGCAAGAGATCTTCATCTGGAGAGAGAAGTTTGATTAAACACTTACACTTGTTGTCCTGGAAGTAGAAGGTTGCAGGTTTGAGCAAGGCACATAGATCTTACTGACTCACAGCTATTGTCATAGTTACTCTTAATAATCCTATCAACTAAAAAACTGACTTTTTTCTGCCTTTTGCTTTGTGAAAATATTTAAACTAAATTATTAATAGGAGCTTTGTGTGTGGGAATCACTTTATTCCTAATAATTAATCACTAGTTACAAAGCTCATTTAGATACATTTTCATGTCTTTTTATACTTTAAAACCTTCCCATAATAATATTTTAATAATAATAATAAAAATAATAATAATTAAGAAACATAGTTTAGTCTTAAAAAAAATTAAATACAAATTTATATGCACTTGTCATGAGAAGCTCTCAACTTTTTAAAATGAACTTTGCTGCCTTGAAAACAACCCTGGATAAGAACATTCACTAATGGCAAAGGGACTTTATATTTGAGACCAACAAGTGTTCATGTTTTAACGCTGGATTTGACCAAAAAAAATCATATTACCAATATGTTTTTGTATGCTGTGTCCAGTGAAGAAGCGTTCATTGTACCCTGCCAGTAGGGGGCCGTCTGGGTCATACACACACCTCTTCCCTGAACCGTGTCTGTTGGACAGGATGGACCGGAAGACATGTCCCCCTGCGCCCCCCCACCGCTGACCGCTCAGCATCTTCACCCTCGAACCCAGATCAGTAGTATCCTGCAAGAACGACAGGTCCTCCAGAGCCTGGGTACGGGTGCAAGGACATGAAGACAGTTCGTTTGTCCACGCAGCGGGGTCAGGCTGCTTCATCGCCCATGCCTGGCACCTGATACGGTAATCCACGTCCGACCCCGCTGGTTCTGTCAAATCATACACCAGCTGACCTAACTTCCCTGTGACCCCTTTTACCTGCTGGGGCCTGTATCTGCCCCCAGGCCCGAAAAGGTTTTCTGGGGGTACAGTGGGCTCCGTGTGGGAGGAATTTCCATTTGAGTAGCCAATGAGAGCGTCGTGGTATTGCCTCTGGTCAGGACCCCAGTGCATCTCCCCATATCGCAGGAGGGCAAAAGAGCGTGCTCCATCCGTGGTCAGGATGCACTGGAAAGTGTTAGTCTGACAATGACAAATCAGAACTGTTTTAGTCATCAAATACAGTTTAGTTATTTGATCTTTGTGAATTAAACAATTATTTAAAGGATCTATTAAAGTGTAACTCTTGTACAATTCTCAGGGCAGTACAGTGAAGGCATTCAAACGCTTTGTTTCAAAATAACATCAAATCTCTGAAGTAGCATGAGAAGAGTCCCTACACAGAAAACAAAGCACCAATGGGCTCCTTACTTTTGGATTGACTTTGGAAATTGACTTGAATGGACTTTACTATGAGAGGAGCTGGTACAGGGGCCAGTTGGTAAGTCTTTAAAACACTCTGTTAATAAACTCTGGGTTCACTAACTACGTTGTTGGTGCTTTGTTTTCTGTGTAGGGACTCTTATCATGCTACTGCAGAGATTTGCTGTTATCATGAGCAGTATTAGTGGTTAAAAAAAAGCTTTTTTAATGCGTTCACCGCACTGCCTCGAGCTAATCAGTGTTAGCCACGTTCGGCTGTTAGCGGCTCTATCGGATTTCTCCGTTAATAGTTGTTACATGAAAAAAAACTGTCTCGATGGCTTATTTGATGTATGTAATAGATCGATTGTATTCCTAAAAGAGGAGATAGAGGACATCCTTACCATACAACTAACTTGTCTGACTAGAAGAAACTTTAACTTTCAAAATTCTTGATGTATATAAGTGCTGAGAAAGACCATGGGATGATTTTGCACCGGAATTACACCTTTAGGGATAGTTTGGATGTTTCTAACTGTGGTTGTATGAGGTACTTATCCATAGTCAGTGTGTTACCTACAGTAGATGACAATATGGCGACGCAGGGAGCAGTGCTGGCACAGAAACTAAGTAAGCAGCTCAACATATTTTAGCCACCTAAAAATATCAATATCAGTGTAAGTGTATGCTTTGTTTAGAATATTTTCACCAAGGTACCTTGCCGCCGGACAGCTCTAAAATGACGTTGAATGTTTTTTGAGTCTGGTGGCTTTGATGAGAGCATAGAATGGCTTCAGTTCCCCCTGTGTAAACTTTAACAGGGCTGTCTGATGGCAAGGTAAGGCAGCAAAAATATTCTTAATATACCATACAACTGCCATCTACTGTCAGGAAATACACTGAAAATGGATAAATACCTCATAAAAGCCCATCTCAAATAATCAGAAATATCCCTTTAAGTTTCATAAGTCGGTGTATCACTGACCAACATTGTATCACAAGTCCCACCATACAAGAACAACAAGCATACAATAAAAATAAAATGAAAAATGAAAGTGGAAGGTGACATAAGTAGGAAGGTGGCAGCAGTTCTCACTACACTTGGTGAAACGACCAAAGGGTGGCACCAAAGTTACACTAAATAGCAGAAGTGTCCCAGCAATGATGACCTCTGCCTTCTTTGAGCTGACGGTTAAATGGCTCACATTGCACACAACACTAGCATATTAAGTAGGACAAGCATGCAAAAAACAATAACACCCCCTGCTCCACCACACCTTTCACTAAAACTGGTACAGTAAGAGACATGTAGAGCTTTAGTCAGATAGGGTTTAAAATGATGATGATAATCCTGATGTATGTTTTGTATTCTTATGGTGTTTTTATCCTGTAGAGCCATGCAGGACATACATAGGTTCTATTTTGGTCTTTACAATTCACTATAGAACAACTATAGTTAGAACAACCAAGCCAGTTCAGAAAGTATGCACATTGCTTTCAATATGACAAAGAAATATACAATATCTTCAGAGAAAAGATGCGATTTTAATCACTTTACCTCTGAGAAGTTGATCTTCTGGTAGGAGACGGGCATCACGTGGTC
This sequence comes from Echiichthys vipera, assembly GCF_963691815.1. Classification (NCBI taxonomy): domain Eukaryota; kingdom Metazoa; phylum Chordata; class Actinopteri; order Perciformes; family Trachinidae; genus Echiichthys; species Echiichthys vipera. The sequence goes on along the minus strand of NC_139836.1, from coordinate 8,142,222 downwards.
CCAGGTGATCTTAAGGATCCAGGCAGGGCTGAAGGCAGCTTTGCCTCTCTGCTCCTCAAACTCTGTCACTTCGTCTGCCGTACGGTTAAACACTACCTGGGAGTAGACATCTGACATATCCAGCTCATGGTATTCCTAAAAGATTAGAAAAAGAAACGTTGCAGAAAAAGCTATTCAATGATTAGATATGAGAAGTCTACTTGTTTTGTAAATTGCACTCAATCAAAACTAAGGCGTTCTTAGTCTTTGTCTTTTTTTACTTCAGTCTTTCAACTGAAGAGAAAATAACAAATTCCAGTCTCATTTTGACTCCAGCCGGACCATGACCCCGGATAATAGCTAACCTGATAGAGCAGCTGTCCTTCCCCATGAGTGAGGTCAGCATCGTCCCAAAATGCCGCCAACAGAGCCACATTCATGTCATCAGGGAAACCACTGGCTAAAGGAGCCGGGAGCAGGTACTGCTCATTCTCATTGACAGATTGAAACAGGACAAGGCCATTGTCAGAAAACTGAGAAAGGAATGGGAGAAAATATCAGACAGATATCAAGAAGGATGACAGTCATCTTCCGTCATAAAATCCTAACTTTATGGTTATGGAAGTATAGCAGTGTGTCTCTTTTATCTATTTTCATGTTGTCATTTATTGTATCCTGATTTCATCATGAGAGCTGTCTGAATTACTGCTTCAGTATTTCACTGTTGTCCGCCTGAAGCAAAACATGTAAGCCCCCTCTACACATTGTAGATTGTAGTGTGCCATGTGCCATTTGTTTAGTGCAAATATCACACAAAGGTTATGCGGCATTCTGTTATATCCCACTGAACTTCACTGTTACCTGTGTCAAGTAGGCTGTGTTTTAATATCGCCAACCCTTGTTTATAAAATTAGCTGAAAAGTTCAAATTAAATTTGGTGTGGATGAAGGAATTTCCCCAGAAAGGGAAGCTTGTAATTATTCATGAAGAGTGATGAATAATATATATGTAAACACTGAAGGATTGCTGTGTTGTATTGTTACATGAGTATCATTGTTTTTTTGAAGAACCAAACCTATATACAGATTTTCTTAAAGGAGCTGACAAAAGTGAGCTAGGATTGCCTCAGCACTGCAGAGAGAAACAGAGAGTGACCTCTTTCTCTGCTCAGGATGAAATTACTCCATTCTATCTTCACATACTGTAGCAAAAATTTGTTTCCTACTATATCAATATTCTGAATGTTGAGTACAGTTCCTTTAATATATATATAGTGCCCCTAAAATTGGATGTGGTCCCAGTCTGACCCCTTTCATTTGGTCTAAAACTGACACTAATGGTAGATAAACGCACTGGGACACTTACATAAACCCGTTCGTACAATTTTCCCATAAAAGGGAAACCCATTGGTGGTGTGATGAATGGGGAATTTCCATCTTCTGTGTCCATCTTCACCCCTTTATCACCAACCTCTGCTCCAAAGGGGTACAGGCTGCTCTCTATTGGGGGAGCACAACGAGTTAATTAATGGCAAAACACAGCTCCATTTTAGTGTCATCAACCAAACTAACCAGCTCGCTTGTGGCCTGGATGTTTAAAGGTGCTGTAAATTGGAGGGAAAAAAGTATTGGCTGACAGCACCTTTAATATAGAAAACCAGTACCAATAGAAAATAATATTTGATCTGTACTACTTAGTTCAAATTCAAAAATTCACAGTGTAAAAGCTCAACAGGTCACACTTCAGTCGGGGTCATTTGAAAAAAAATGTGCTGTCACTCTGATCTATTGCATGTTACCCTGTTGCTGTGTGAGATAGGCTTTTGTTCTCCTCTTTGAAGGAAAATACCAAGCTGCGCTGAACATTGAGCAATGACACCAAAACACCTGAGAATTAACGTCAAAATAACTTCAAGAGATAAGGTTGTTACCATTCTTTGTAGAATGCTATTTACAGTAACATTAGCAGAGGAACCGTGAATTAATTAAATCCATTTTGAAATATAGTTTGATACGGTTAGGTTGGTTGCCTTTAGATAATTTACCATGTTCAAATATTCACTTGTGTCCTAGTTTCAGATGGTATTCCCTTGCTTATTTACACTACATATGGGGATAAATGGGATTTGCTAGGACAGCACCAATCCATTATCATTATGCTTTGATGAAATTACCATTTTTATACTACCTACAAATGGATAACCCTTTTCTACTTAAAACCAAAGCCATTTCTTTAGGTCATCAAACACTGACACTTTTGAGTTACAAGATCTTCACCTGACAATAATGATGTGATATTTCAAGAATGCCTGAAAGTTTTGACAGTATTATAACTAATGAATCAGAAAAACACATGATTAACAAAGGCATAACCAACCCTTCTGAGTCATCATTCTGCACACTGTGCTGTTTTGCGGACAGGAACAGTTGTAAGACCCTGGCAGGTTGGTGCAGGATGTTTGCCCAGGACATGCAATGGGCGAAACACACTCATCCAAGTCCACACATCCTCCTTTTCCATGACCATTGTCTTTGGTAGCAGTCCAGCCCTGACTGCAAGAGCATTTGAAGCCTCCTGCGTGGTTAGAGCAGGTGGCAGCAGAGTGACACTGCCCATTTGCCTGTTGGCACTCATCAAAGTCTACACAGAGTGGTCCGATATTCACAAAGCCGGGCCTACACACACATAAAAAGGACCCTGGGGTGTTGTGGCAGTGAGCAAGATTGTGGCAAGGTTTGGTCAGGGCGACACACTCATCCACGTCTTCGCACCAGAAGCCATTTCCAGCGAAGCCTGGAGGGCAGTGGCAAGAAAAGGAGCCAAGGGTGTTCCAGCACCGTGCCGAGGGGTGGCACGGTGTATTCCCACATTCATTGGTGTCGACGCATGCCTGTTTCTCCTCGTGATACCCCAACGGACAAGAGCAGTTGTATGCTCCAGGCGAGTTGGTGCACACCTGGTCAAAGCGGCAGGTGGTGTTGTCCTTGCATTCGTCTATATCCTTACAGCCCATGCTGATGGGTTCGTACCCAGGAGAACACAGGCAGAAGAAGGACCCTGCTGTGTTATTACATAATGAGTGCTCAGGGCAAGGGGTGCCATCTGGGTTGTTACACTCATCCACATCCTGACACTCTGTACCATTCAGAATAAACCCCTCATCGCAGGGGCAACGGTAAGACCCAGGCATGTTGACGCATGTTGAATGATGCTGACACACTGAAGAGTTATGGAAATCTGAGCATTCATCTAAATCCATACACACTGTCCCATTACCCCAGAATCCTTCGATGCAGTCACAGTAATATGAGCCAATAGCATTCATACATGTGCCATTGGTGCAAAGCTCCCCTAGCTCCATGTCACTGCATTCATCTGTGTCAACACACAAGTCATCCACGTTGAAAAATCCAGCATCACAAGTACACAGGTGGCTCCCGTTGATATTGATGCATGCACTATGGTCAGGGCATATAGAGTTGTCTAAGCACTCATCAATATCCTCACAGTCAGTGTTGTTAACTTGGTAACCTTCCCAACACTCACAGGCAAAAGATCCAACTGTGTTAAGGCAGCTGGAGAATTGAGGGCAGGGGATGAAGCCAAGGGAGCACTCATCTACATCCAAACACAGGGAGTCACTGCCTGAGAAGCCTGGGTCACAGGTACATTCGTAGCTCCCCTCTATGTTAGTACAGGTACTGTTGTCAGGGCAGGTGAAGTTCCCTGTCACACATTCGTCCATGTCCTGACAATGTGTCCCATTGTCCTGAAAACCTTCCCAGCAGTCACAGATGTAGGAGCCATTGGTGTTGAAGCAGTAGGAGAAGGCAGGGCAGACTTGATCTTGTGAGTAGTCGCATTCATCCACATCCCAGCATTTGGTGCCACTTCCCTCATAACCATCTTCACACTGGCAGTAGAAGGAACCCCGGTGTGGGTGGCATTTGGCGAATGGGTGGCAGATGCTACTAGCATTCAGGCAGGTGTCTTCAGTCACGCATGTGCCCTTGTCATACACCAGGCCCAAGATACAGAAACATGTGTAGGAACCAAGGGTGTTGCTGCACGTCATGTTCCTGCTACAGGTTGTGGCTAGCTGGCATTCATCCACATCCTCACAATCAAAGCCATCACCCTGGTATCCATCCTGGCACTGGCAGATGTAGGACCCGTTTGTGTTGTGGCACAAAGCCTGGGTACTGCAGTTGTGCGGCAGGGTGGAGTTCTGCTCGCATTCATTCACATCCTGGCAGTCAAAGCCATTGCCCTCCATGCCCTGTGGGCAGGCACAGTAGAAAGATCCAGGAGTGTTAGCACAGCTGGCAACTGGATGGCATCCTCCATTTTGGACTTGGCACTCATCAAAGTCTATAATTTATCCAAATAGGGACAGTGTCAGGGAAACAGCCCCAAATGGTGCTAAAGAGGAATCCATTTATGGGGGCAAAATGGATGTTTAATAATGAGGAATTGCTACTTACCAGAGCAGTTCTTCCCGTCACCTGTGAAGCCACTGAGACAGAAGCAGGAATGGTTGCCCATAGTGTTGACACATTGGGCAAACTCACTGCACTCCTGCTGCCCCGTCTCACACTCGTTTACATCTAGAGAGGCAATTGACAAATGGGGAGGGAGGGAGGGAGGGAGATAATTAAGATCAACAGCATCCCTTCAGAGGGCATTCCATTATCATGAATTAGTTTGGTGGCTATGGACAGAAAGGAAAATATATCTGAATTATAGAAAAAAAAGGAGACTCTTTATTCTGGTACTGTTGTGTGTCATATCAAATTGAAATGTGTGGAAAGATATCTGACTTAGAGGCAGGAGGAGTGGGTGGTGTTTCACTCCCTGTCCTGGAATGAATATGATCTATTTCCATCCAAACTTACCTATAGCATTGTTTAAAAGTCAGGACAACAGAGTCACTGCCCATCCTGTGCCGCAGGCTAAACCCCCACCCTTTTAGGACTACATCTGGCTAGAACTGAAGTGTAGCACTGACACTGCTTTTGCTTATTTGTTTAAAAGGGATACACTCTCAATTTTGAAAATATCTGTTTTTACAGTATTAGATTTCATTTAAATGTCACGTGACTGAGAATCATTCCTTGCATCAAGAATCTGTAACTTTTAATTCAATATTTTCAATTATTTTCTTTGCCCTGAACTTACTTTTTGTTCAAAACTAGTAGGGATAATGTCCTGATATGACAGGACAATGCACTGTAGATGTACGGTAAGATGTGTTGTTTGGACAATCCAAATCTCACAAATTCCTTAAATCCATCTTCTGTTTCTTTTAATCTGCTTTTTGATTATATTGAAAATATAGAAAACAATAAAGAATAATGGCTTCTACAGAAAAAAACAGCAGTATTTTGTACATTCAGTGCAGTTTATGGACTACACTTTTAAAGGTCCAATATTGTAAAAACTTAGTTTCGTTTTTTTTATTATTATGCAGCAGGTCAAGGTGCTATATACAGTATATATACTGTAAAGGTATCATAGAGCTCATTTCACATAAAAATGTACAGAAATTGTGTCTTTAAACGAGCCGTCGGGATTTCTGTACTGTTGTTATGTCACAACTATAATATACAGTATATATAGGTAGAAAGTGTCAGTACAGTACCGTTACTAAAACAGAGCGTTTCAGACAGAGGCTAAATACAGGTACATTCAGACAGACAGGATGAGTAAAATGATGCAAACCCAAAATACGTATAAGTATGAAATAAGTAAATAAGTATGAATCTGAAAATGGGTATATAAGTATAATATTACATTTTTGTTTCACTTCATTCAGCCTGGATTTATTCATATGAGTTGCTTAACATATCAGAGATGTTGACAGTGATTCCGAGGTCTGGAACTCACCTAAGTTAATCACTTCATAGATTTATTTGAAAATAACATCAACTGTCTTACCAACACACTGTGTTCCATTAAGGGTGTAGCCTTTTTTGCAGACACAGGAAAATGATCCTGGGATATTCATACATTCCGTTTCATTTTGGGGACAAATGTTTTCATTCTGGCATTCATCTATGTCGAAGCAAGTCAGCCCGTCACCCACATAACCCAGGTCACACACACACTGATATCCAGCAGGCGATCGGTGGCACAGGCCATGAGTGTGGCAGGCAGGGTCACACAACTGACTGGGTGGCCCACAGGTGTCATTGAAGGCCACTGTACCATTCAAACATGAACAGACATGAGCACCAGGGGAGTTGATACACTTCGAGAAGGCTGGACAGAGGGTATCAGACTGGGTGCACTCGTCCACATCCTGACAGGAAAAGCCATCCCCTTTGAAACCCTGCTGACAGGAGCAAAAGAAGTCCCCAACAAAGTTGCTGCAAAGTGCCCGTGAGTGACATGTACCCTCCACAGAACACTCATCTATATCTTGACACTGGGTGCCATTTGCTGAAAAACCCCGCTTACAGGTGCAAGTGTGGGAACCGATGGTGTTCAGACATGTGGCGTTGACATGGCAAGGGTTGATTTTACACTCGTCCATATCAACGCAATCCATGTCGCTGGCAGGGCGATAGTAACCGACCTGGCAGGGGCATTTGTAGGACCCATCGATGTTCTTGCACTCTTCATTTACTCGACATGGATTGTTCAGTTCCTTACACTCGTTTATATCCTGACAAAGAGTCTGGTTAACCAAGATGAAGCCTGACTGGCACAGGCAAGAGAAGGAACCTTGGTCGTTGACACATGTAGCTTTGTTTCTGCAACCGCCATTATCCACCAGACACTCGTCCACATCACTGCACTGGATCACTCCATCTCCAGAATAACCAACCTGACAGGTGCAGTTGTAGGAGCCAGGAAGGTTAATGCAAAAGGCATTGGAGTGGCACTGCTGAGCTAGTGAGCACTCATCCCTATCCACACAGGTGAAGCCATCTCCCCTGTACCCTGCTTTACATTGACATGAGAAGGATCCAGGGGAATTAGTGCAGGTTGCGTATGGGCTGCAGCGGCCTTCAACACACTCATCGTTGTCATGACACTTGGAGTTATTAAAGATGAAGCCTCTGCCACAGTCGCAGTAATATGACCCCCCAGTGTTGACGCAGGTAGTGGTAGAAGGGCAGATGTTGGGTGTCGCACACTCATCGATGTCTTCACACAGACGACCATCTCCTATAAAACCATCGAAACAGGAGCACTCGTAACTCCCTAGCCTGTTAATGCAATCAGCACTGGAATCGCATTCATTGTCTCCAATGCATTCATCTATGTCTACACATCTCAGTCCATTTCCATCAAAACCACTATTGCAGGTACACCGGTATGACCCCATGGTGTTAATGCAGTCTGCAAACAGACTGCAGATGTTGCTTGCACATTCGTCAATGTCCACACAACTCTGTCCATTACTTTCGAAGCCACTGCTGCACGTGCAGCGGTAAGTTCCAGGCATGTTTTTACAGCCTTTGTAGCCAAGTGTTGAAGAACACACACGAGGAGTCTCTGAACATTCATCGATGTCAAGACACAGGTAGTTTCCGTTGCCCTTATAACCAGCATTACAGGTACACACATAGGACCCAGGGTTGTTGGTGCAGGTGGCGTTCCAATGGCAGATCCTTTGATTAGCACATTCATTCACATCATTACACTGGAAGCCGTTGCCACTGAAGCCGACTTTACACTTGCATTGATGCCCACCCTCATAGTTAGTACAGAGGGCACTGGCATGGCAACCCCCATTTTCTTTTTGGCACTCGTCGATGTCCTGGCAGTTGGTGCCATCGCCGACATATCCACTGAGGCACAAGCAGCTGTAGCTGCCCAGGGTGTTGTTACAGCGGGCCTGTGAGTGACAGTCGTGCAGGCCACTAAGACATTCATCGATGTCGTTGCACAGCAGACCATTGCCCTGGTAGCCTATACGGCACACACAGGTGAAGTTGTTTCTGACCTTGAGACACTCAGCCTGAGGGTGGCACTTGACGCCTGCCGCCTCGCAGTCCCTGAGGCTGGCAACTGAAAAGAACAGGAGAGACAGAGAGAAGCTTGAGAAATACTGAATTATTATTATTAATACTGAATTATGTTTCAACTCTCTATGTAATTTCTCTCTACTGTCTGTCTGACAAGATAGTTCCATTGAAGGTAAGATACCTGCACAGCAGTATTCCAGCCCTGCAAATAGACTTATGAGCCTCAGGAGTGGAAACCTGTATGAGCAAATAAAAGAAAATCATGAGAATGTTCTACATACAGTACTTGTTTGTTTGTTTTAAATCATATTTTACTAATAAGAGAAGATAGATTTGAATCCTTGTGAAGGTAAGGAGACATAGGTTTTCCTCACTTTGTGGTTGCTGTGCAAAAACACAGCATTTCATGTGAAACAACATGCAGTGGATTCTTGTAATAGGAAGTATTGATTGATTCAACTTAATTGCAGTATGTATGTGTTACTTTTCTTTCTGCTTTTTACTGCACTCTTTGTTTCCACAGCCACTGAAAAATAGTTGGGTATCTATTGTTATGGTTGGTGTAACACAGATATGTAAACCTACCGTCTTATCCTGACTTACCACCCAAAGAAGCATCTACTGTCTTTCTGCTCTGACTCCACATCGTGATGTAGTTTGATTGTTGTTTTATTGACAGTATTATGCCACCATGATGCTGGTCACTTATGCTCTCACTGTTTTGGCCGGTACTGGCTCAAAGCTATGGAGTGTACGAGCATGCAGGTGTAAGCAACAGCATGCTGACTGCATTTCACTAACAGCCACCAGTGTCGCTTAAAAAACAAACAACAAGGGTCTCTGAAGTTACACAGAGAACCTAAAATGTTATTTCCTTTGCATAATATATATTGAATTGCCTACAGTTTTAATTATTATTTTTTAAATTTTGGATTTAATAAATCCAATAGTTTCTACTAAAATAACTAAAGTCATCATTCACTAAACTTGACATTAGTCAAAATTGTACTTTTTCAAAAAGGACGTAAAGTAACTAAAATGTGCTGTTGTTCTGTGCCACTGACAATCACTGCAGCAAACATTGCTACAGCCGGATTTTACCCCGTAGTTTTATGAGTTATATGTACCCATGTTTAGCCAATAAAAATAGATTTGAGATTTTAGATTTGAATACTTCTAGAAATTTACGCAGTTTTGTGAAGTGACCACAACTTTGTTAACGATCATCATGTGTGGATCTTGGTCCGATCATATGATTTTAGAACATTTGAACTATAGCATAAGCTGATTGCAGTCTAAATGCTGCGTTTCAATAGTGGTTCAACAGGCCCTCCTTCACCTACCCTCAGCCCTTGGTATTATGTAACGTCACCATGAGGCCACTTGGAGAGCTGAGGGGAATTGGGCGGGGGATGAAACGGATCACACTTGCCCTTGTTTACTTTCAGCCAAAACCATCATTGACCGACCGCCAGCTGTAGATTTAGCGCTGTACTGCTTCTTACTAATAATCAGAAATACCTTTAGACTCATTTCAATGAGACACAACCTTTTTCCGCACAAGCACGCACGCACGCACGCACGCACGCACGCACACACTTACACACACACACACACACACACACACACACACACACACACACACACACACACACACACACACACACACACACACACACACACACACACACACACACACACACACACACACACACACATAAACTTAGTTGGTTAAATAGTTACTGCAAATTGTAATTTTTCAGTAAAATATTAAGCTATCAATTTTCTTGAAAAAATATCTGCTAAATAGTGAGCAGCTTACTGTACACATGTAAGAATACAGACTTATAATCGGCTATTATTTATAGAAAACTGAAAAGCATGTCAGATAGAGAAGTTTTTATGAAGATGAAAAGTTGCTTTATATATGCACATTGGTCTTCTTTAGTGGTGAGCAATCGTGGACACCTCCGTTACTGCCACCTACCCATGGATGTATTCTCTTGCACCAAATGCATCACTGCGATCGCTCATCCCTCCGAGGGTTGATCTCACCAAGTTTACTTCAGTTTCATTAGACTATTGGAACGGCACTTATAATGGCGAGGGGAAGTGAACGAGGGCGTGTTGAACCACTATTGAAACGCAGCATAAACACTTTGCAGACATTCCCTATCACTGCAGTTTCCTGTGAAAAGACTGGAATTGTATTCAAGGATTTATGGATTAAACTGATGTCTAAGCAGACACAAGAGAGTCATCAGGTTATTCTTACAGGCAATGGCTCGAGGAAGTAGTTAAGAGGAATTATAAGGGTAATTATAATGACAACAATCTTGGTTTGTTCTGATTAGGTTACAATCTAAATGTCAATACTCCCTCCAGGCTATTGTAAGGCTATTGTCTGGATGGACAGTGATCGTATTAGGCAGACTCCCATTACATAAATGCAGAACTAGCTACTGTAAATCCCATCAAGCTTCCCTGAGGGACTGGGACTACAGCTACCATAATGTCTGTCACCATCTGCAACAGTGTAGCATTTAGAAAACACATACAACATGTGAGGAAATGGTTACCCTTCATGACCATTTCTATTCAACTCTGTTCTATTTTTACTCTATAACTCTCATCTTTTCCCTTAACTAAACCCACCAATTATGTAATCCCTACCTGTCAGTGTAAACATATTTCATACCGTTTTTTCTACTTCAACAAAGTACCGGTAGCTTGGCATTTTGGGAAATAAGCTAATTTACTTTCTTGCTGAGAATTAGATGAGAAGATTGGTATCACTTTCATATTTGTCTGTTAGCGATTAACTAATTAGCTTAGCCTAGCTTAAAGACTGGAAACTGTGGGAAACAGCTAGCTGGGCTTTGCCCAAGAGAAACCGTAATGCTAGCCTTTCTTATTAGCATGAAATATCTTGTTTGCTTACAATAATATTACATAGAGTGGGAAAACAACAGTCTGTGGTCTCACAGGGCGTAGTGACTTTCTGCTTTCTGGAGATTTTGCTGAAATCAGTACACCCAAGAAATAATCTGTCACATAACTCTCCTTTATTTTTTCCGGTTCTATTTCACGTGCAGATTGAGGAAGCGAGGTATAACGTCTTAAAACTGAGCATTGATAGTGCTACTAAGAGCCAGGTGCCAGTAACATATGAATATGAGAGCAGTATTCTTATTGAACTCTCTGCAAGAAAGAAAGTGCGTGTTAAAATGTTAAGCTATTCTTTTAATATCCTAGTCCTCACTGTTTAGCATACACAATTACTGACTTGTAATACTAATATACACTTTTTCTTGGCAGTTTTCATTCCTTTTATTAGATAGGACAGACAGGAAATGGGGTGAGAGATGGGGGAGACATGCACAAAGGGCCGCAGGTCGGAGTCAAACCCTCTTATTGGACCTCTTATTGCCTTATGTCCTGTTTCGCACCCTGAGATCCTTGAATGCATCATTCTTGGTTGTTCCCAGGTCCAGGTTCATACTCACAGGTGAGAGCATTTGCAGTCTGGACACCTGGACTTTGGAATGACCTGCCCGAGGAGATCAGGGTTGCAAACTCTGTCTTGCCTTTTAAAATTGCTTTTCTGTGAGTTTATTGATTTCTTATAACATTTACGCTTATTTTATTCTCCGTGAAATGTTCTATGTTTGTTAAGCACTTTGTAACTGTGTTTTGAAAGTTGCAATTATTATTATTATTATTATTATTATTATTATTATTATTATTATTATTATCATTATTATTATTATCTAATCCTGCTGCTATTTTGTCCAGACCTTCATTGCTCATGAGTGAATGAGTGAATTCAGTTTAACTAATGAATAAATAAATGTAGCAGTAAATAGAAGGAATTATAAAACAAATCATTACTGATACTAACCGGAAGGGAAATAAACACTAATGAAAATTTACAAACGAATAAATCAATCCATCATTAAAAAGAACAAATAAAAGGAATTTGTACATAACAAAATGATATCAGTAAGACAATAATACACAGGTTTTATGTCCAACTTAACATTGGGTTATAAAGACAATAGTATGTGTAAAGTGACCCAAATAGGAATAAATGAACAATAATTATTTGACTGACGCCTTTATGCTTGAATCATATGAAATTGACCACGAAAGAAAGATCAATAAAAAAGCTCCACTAACAGGAGACCCAATGACATAAACAAAAGGTAGAAAGTACAGAGCACAGTAGCGGCAGAGATCAGCACTCACCACATATTTCCCCGTCTCCTATCCTGGTGGTCCCTGAGTTCTTAGTGGGGGAGACAGTGTGAACTTCCCTCTGGATCTCTCTGCCTTTCTACAACTTCCTCGGCAGAGTCGAACCTCTGTCATCAAGCAGCCTCTTCCTCTTCCTCCACCTCTGTCTTGATTCCTCCACCCCTGGGAGTCGCGACAATGGCCCACCACACCATACCATGCACTGCCCTGACATCTTAAACCTCTGGGAAGGGGCACACCCATATTCCCCTGCTTATGTGTCAGCTCTCGCACAATAAGTGGACCCATTCCCTGAGGCCTTGGTTTGTCCTCCTCACTGTAAGACGACAGGACAAAATCACGTACAGCCACTGGTTCATCAGGGATTAGTGATATATTACAGTTTGATTCTTCTGCATTTGTATCAAAGATGCACGTCAAAAACATGTTTGTATTACAATCACTACTGATACTTGTATAAAAACTTGCGTCACCATACTGTTTGAAGTTGCATTTGCTTCTGGTGTAACCTCTATTTGGCAAAACATAACTAGGCATCATTAAATCAGTCAATCCTATGAATGTGAATGGAATTGATTGCAGTGATTATGTTATCCACTACATGGCAACTCCCATACAGCATGGATATAAGATTAAAAAATAATAATCTCATACTAAATATTTCATTCAGTCACACCATTATTTCCTGGCAAATTCTTCTATATAATTATTAATAGATCTTTTCAAGCAGTGATATGGTGTACCTGCCATCCAGCCCTGTATACAATACTGTATATGACACACAGTCATAAACCCTTGGCAGCAGCTACTGGGGTGATAAGACAACATACATACAGATACCGAGCTGGTTTATGAGCTCCGTCCACAGGTGGGAAAACTGGGGCCGCTTTATGGCCTGTTGTAAAGTCGTAAGTATCAGATACCTTGGGTCTGCACAATTGTTTGCCTTTAACACACTTGACATTTAAGTCATAACAGTGAAGATTGGGGTTGTATATTCCTTTCAGTCTATGGCTGATAGACAACATTGTTTTGATTCTGCAATGTTCAAGGAAGTGCTGCTCATGAAGCCTCTGTGTATTATTACCTGTATGCTCGCAGTGAAGCGTCTCTCTGGCAGGTGAAAACAAGCAGTTGGCGACACAAAGTAAAAATTCTTCAATTTTTACAAGACCAATGCCACATTTAACAGCATGGCTGTGCTCAACTTGACTAAATGGTAAAGGGACTTTCTAGTCTTCTGACTACTCAAGGCGCTTTCACACTACTTGTCACATTCACCCATTCACACTGACGTAATCTAATCTAATCTAACCATTCACACCACATTCACACACCCATGTGCAGCACGGGGAGCAATTTGGGCTTCAGTGTTTTGACCAAGGATACTTCGACGTATGGACCGGGGGGAGCTGGGGATCGAACTGCCGATCTTTTTAGAGGAGGACAACCCACTCTCCCCCTCAGCCACAGCCACACTAAGCAAAGGTTTTTGAATAGTACTGGTACTTTTTTTGTACCATCTTGGTTGATGTTCCAAGAGCGCTGAGCTGGTACTAAGGGCAGAAACATGTTGCACGCAAGTATATGGATGCAACTGACCAGGCCTGGCCCAGCTAGCCCAAAAGCAGCCCCTGGTGAAAATACTCAACAAATGAAAGTCATCAGGAAGGCGCTAAAGAGCTAATCAGAACACTTCCAAGACCTGTGGAGGGATGCGTACTGCTGTACTTTGTTGATGTGTCAAGTTGAGTGGAGCTGATCCATGCAGGGGTCTCTGTGAGTCTAGGTACAGCAGGGCTTTGCTCACATGCTCACAATGGCAACACTAGCCTGCTGATGTTTAGCAGGCATACAGTTTATCATGTTCACCATCTAGATTTAGCATCATGGCATGCTAACATTTGATATTAGCCATAAACACAAAATATAGCATGATGTCATTAGTCATAGTTGGTAGCCTACTAATTATACATGTGACCCAATTGTGGCATTATGAAAGTTCAGGGGGTCACCACAGTTATGACAGGAGTTGTTGAGATATTTCAATCACACCTCACGGGGTTCACCAAAGTCTTTATGATCCATCCTCTCGCGACCACCATGAATTTCTGTAAAACATTTCATTCTTGTTGAGATATTGGACAGAGCGAATAGGACCCAACTTGCTTCTTGGCAGTCTATGGCCCAAATAATGACATTGTTAAAAAACAAAACAAAATGGCTGCTCTATTGAGAACTTGGAAAATGACAACTTGTGTTTTCTGATTTGATTCCTAATAGTTTTACATACAATATATTCACAACATCCAGACTGACACTTCTATCCTTATTAACATTTCTTTTCGGTTGTCTTCAGTGTGTGAGGTGCAGTAATATTCTTTGAAAAGGGCAGGTCTTAATGACCTCTTTCACAGCATACATTTTGACTTGTTATGACGGGAAAATCACAGGTGTGATAGCTCTGTTTTAAAAAAGTTACATTTAATTCAAAGCAGAGCAGTAGAGAATCCCTCGAGCAGAGTCATTTAAGAATGACTCCCTGACATGTGAGCACTAGCAGACGTTTATCTTTACTGACTTCAGTTATGGAGGAATTGTGTAAAGTGTATACTTTAAAGTGATAGTACACAGTGTGGATGTGGGACACAGCAACACCTTTTGAACCACAGGTGTCACTGTTAACATTAGCAAAGGATAGATTCCAGTAAGGGAGCATACACACTATTGGGCCCTGGCTCACCTGAAGGCAACACAGCAATCATTAAAGTGTAACTGAGGCGAAAATGAACCCCACAGTCCTTTTCAAGGAGGAAAGTGTTTCACTGAACTCCGGTGCCTTCGGTTAATTGACTTATGGACTGCCTCTCAATATGGACCAGCCCCAGCCTGGTCAGATGCGCACATGAACTGATGAAGCCTCTTGGATGAGAGGTGAAACGTCTTCCTAGACAAATAACCAAGTCCAGTTGCTTTTGACTGAAATTGCTTTGAGGAGTTCTTATAATACATCAGTGGTCTGTACATAAAAAAGATCCACTTACTAGCATTTTAAAAGCTCACTAATGAACATGTTAGATATTGTGTGGTGAAAATGAGAAATTGTGGTTTTACAGGGAGTTATGAGCAGGATTATGCCTCTATGACATCTCTGTTGGTTACCTGGCAACTTCAGGATCAAGTATACTGTATGTGCTCTTTCTTGGTGCATAAAGTGGCAAACAAAAATCTGCAAAAATCTTAATGAGCTCTTGAAATGTGGTGAAGCAACTATCTGTTTCAAAACTTTTCCCACTATATGGGGGTTACACAATTCATGACTGAAACAAGATCAGAACTACACAAACAAAACTAGGCTATCACACTTTAAAAGACTATAAGGACTCTCCTACTTTTACATAAAAGAAAGATACAGAAGTATTCACAAAAAACATTTCTAGTAGCGCTTCTTCTCTTCACTAGAAGAAGAACTTTAGTTATTTTGTACAAGCCGTCCTTTGCCTTTAGTAAAGTAACATTTAAAAAGTTAATTTTATTGCCTCCCTGCGTCCAATCTGCCAGATGTCTTCTCTTTCCTTTCCTGCATTGCTCACTTGAGTCTTGCTTAACGTCAACTGATGAATAAGGACCGAATTATTGGGTGCAATGCTTGTGAGGATACTTGTCAAAAAGATAATCTCTAGATTATGAGACCTGAGGCTTTGACTCAGCTGTGTCATCCAACATAGTGACTCACAACACCTGAGACATGTTTTCCCAGCCTCTGGTTTCTGTCAGGTAAGATACCTGCCGGGACAGTTGATGATGTCATCATGTCACACAGTGTTTCTCGGTTCATAGTAAACAAGACACATATTTAAAAAAGATTTATTTTTATACTATGTTTAAATGGAAGGAGCACCTACTACTAAATAATAACATCTCATACAGTAATGGCACATTCAAAAGGCACAATTTATCATATTAGGAATATATGAATATCACTACATAATGTAGTAAAACAGGAAGCAAATTATGTCAAAATCATTTCAGAGAAGAGATGAGGAGTTTTTTGAAACTAAATTTTGAACTGAGCCATGTTTGGTGTTTTTAAAAGAATCATTATAAGCTGTTTATATATTATACAGATCACTATATACTGTATATAAAAACATATACATATATATATGTTTATATATATATATTATACAGATCACTATATATTGTATATAAAAAAATATACATATATATATATATGTTTTTGAAGGATTTTAATTTAACAGTTTACAGTAGCTTTTTATAAGGTGTTTACATAATCTATTCTATCATTGTGATATGCAAATATATATATATATATATATATATATATATATATATATATATATATATATATATATATATATATATATGTGTATGTTAACACAGTGAATATGTGTTAATTATATATACGGGGAAGACCCAGGACTAGGTGGAGAGATTAGATCTCCACGCTGGCCTGGGAACGCCTCAGGATCCCCCAGTTAGAGCTGGTTAATGTGGCCCGGGAAAGGGAAGTTTGGGGTCCCCTGCTAGAGCTGCTGCCCCCACGACCCGACCCCGGATAAGAGGCTGAAGATGAGATGAGATGAGACATATATATGTGTTTTTATATACAGTATATAGTGATCCGTATAATACATATATATATATATATATATATATATATATATATATATATATATATGTATGTATATATATATATATATATATATATATATATATATATGTATTATGTAAAGACCTTTACTTATAAAAAGCTCCTGTAAACTGTAAAATTAAAACCCTTCAGAAACACCGTAGCAATATGAGTAGCAGGTGCAGGACCTTTGTGGTTGGCCCCCCAAAGGTAGCTTCCTCTGGCCTCCTCTGTACCTCAGGTCTCGCTGCTCGGCCATGTCTCTGTAGTGACAGCTAGTGTTTGTGTAGGTGTGAGTGTGTGTGTCTGTGTGTCTGCATGGCTGTGTGTGTATGTGTGAATGTGTGAATGAACGTATATACATTTGTGTATGTCTCTGTGCATGACTGTGGGAGGGTTGGGTTCTTTTAACTTCCTTCTCCTGATTTTATTTGATGTTTCTCTTTTTCTGTACATCTCTGTGAGGCACTTTGCGATACTTTTCTGTATGAAAACGCCATATAAATAAAGGTTGATTTGATTTGATTGAATTTAGGTCTGTAGGTGTCGAACTGAAATGTATAGGATTTCTCTCATGGGGCTCTACCAGTGAAATTAAGGCCATTTTGATTTTCTGACGAGCTGAAAGAATAACATGTCAGCAGGGTGAGAGAGACCAAATATGGTCATACCGGAATAAAGGTGCGTTCGTGTAACCACCTCCCCCTCTTCATGCAAATTACAGTGACGTCAATCGATTACTTTCTTATAAATTTACTTCATATGAGCTCTTTGTCAGTTGGACAACAACTACCAAAGGGGACATAAACATCACTCACTGCGAATAACGTTCACGTTGGTGGTGCTCGTGCTGTTTGGAGACCGTACCTGTGTGTTTGTCTGTGTGTGTGCGCGCTCCTCTAGTTTCTGTCCAAACAGGTTGGACCAGGACACACCTGCAGGGAGAAAAGAGAACACTTGTGTTCTCGGACGCCATTCTTTACTCCGTCTTTGACCTCTGCGGACGGGCGGACAGAAAGCCGACGAGGAAAACAAACTCTTTCATTAATTCTTTTACGGTTTTTATTAATTTCGTCATGAAAATGTGGATTGCTCTCGTCGTCGTTGCCTTCGCGGCGGGAGCCTCGGCTCAGAGCTGTAAGTAGTTTGACTTCTTAACCTTTTGTCAGTCTCAAAACGATTCTTCCGACGCAGTCTGCGTATCGCTTAATTGTTAGTCAATGAGCACTTCAAGTAACCTGCGTTTTCTCAGTGTTTGGTAGCTTCACGTACAAAACAGTGATAAGTTGGTTTAGTACGTTTTGTGGTGTGTTCTAACAGTCCGTGGTTGGTCTCTAATCCCATTTCTTACTTTAAATGTAGTCTTTGCTCGTCTGAAGTGGCTTTATTAGCGAGGAGAGTCAGTGTGGTTGTTGAGTGGGGGTTGGGAGGACTGGTGCCGCTCTCTGGAGACTTGTCTGTTTGGAGAAACCAACGCCCAGGTGTTTGTTAAACCTGCTAGTCTACCTGCTGTACCCGGCCCCCACTGTCTGGAGGCCTGTATAACAGACACTACTATAAATCCTTTATGAATCAGGCTTATACTCAACCTATAATGCATTTTGAGTTGTCTTTTTTTGTAACTTATTTTTCTTAACTAAGCTAAATCATACTGTAGGCATCTGTCCGAATACAAACACAAGCCCAGTACCTTTTTTAAAACGAAACCATTAGATATTTGACACATGAAGTGATCTTTAACTTGACTTGCACTCCAGTTGTTTCAAGTTCTTTTGAGGGACATGATGGTTTAAATATTGTGTCTGTGTTAAATCCTTGTTTCTTTACTAAAGGTTCTTGTGACACTATGAAGTGGGCTACCTGCGAAGGAACCACTACATGCAAATGTGAAATTCTGATCGACGACAATTTGAAACAAACGCTGGACTGTTCCAAATGTAAGTAAACGTTTTTTGTATTATCAAGCCTGTATATTTCCTTAACAGGTTGTTTTGGCCTTGCCTGCTCATGATGTGTGTTTTTTCTTTTTTTTCTCACCAGTGATCCCTAAGTGCTACTTGATGAAGGCTGAGATGTACAGGGCTAAAAAGGGCCAGAGCACCCGTACAGGTATCGGAGGAAAGCCGGTGGAGACTGCCTTTGTGGACAACGATGGCATCTACGACCCGGCTTGTGAGAACGACGGCAGATTCAGGGCCAAGCAGTGCAACAACACAGAGGAGTGCTGGTGCGTCAACAGTGCTGGCGTCCGGCGAACTGACAAGGGAGACAAGACCCTCAAGTGTGAGAAGCTGGTGGAGACCAAGTAAGTATTTTCACCCGTGTCAATGTGGAGGACCGGAAGAATGGTTTCGATGTTGACCACTAAGCGATTCCCTTTTTTGTCTCGTTTTCCTGCAGCTGGGTCCGTCTTCAGCTGACACACAAACCTCTGACAACTCCAGTGGATGACAAGAATCTGAAGGTGTAAGTATATTAACAGCCCCCCATTTGAACATGAATAAAATGTTGCCATCAAAGGTTCCCTGTTTTAAGTGTATTTTTTTCTCCCTGATACAGTGCCATTGCTGATGCCATTAACAAACGTTATAAGAGCTTTGACAAGAGCCTGGTGGAGAATGTGGAAGTGAGTGTCAAATTTAGGGGAAAATGGGTTTTTTGTTTTTGTTACATTCCTCCATAATGATGCGTTCAAGTGTCAGAATAGCATTACAAAGTACCTGGTTAACAAAGGGGTCCTTTCTGTCATCCTGCAGTATGACGCCGATTCCCGCATGATTGTGGTGGATGTGAAAAAGCCAAAGGGAGACCGCAAGAGTGACCTGACCAATATGGCCTACTACATGGAGAAAGATGTAAGTTAAAGCTGTGTTTTTAATCGTGTTTCATAAAAGGCTTTCAGAGAGGCCTGTTGACTGACTCTGTCATTTTCATCGCCTCCTCTCCTGCAGGTGAAGGTTCTGCCCCTGTTCAAGAACCAGGAAAACTTTGAGCCCACTGTGGGGGCCCAGAAGCTGCCGATGGAGAACATCCTGGTGTACTATGTGGACGAGGAGCCCCCGACTTTCACCATGAAGCACCTGTCTGGTGGGATCATCGCTGTCATCGTGGTGGTGGTGCTGGCTGTGGTGGCCGGCCTGCTGGTCCTGGTGAGTGCATCCGTCTAATCTCATTGTATTCAGCTTAAGCATATATATGTATTAATGCAAATCTTTGAGCTGAGCTTTTTGTTTTGAATCCTAACGGTCTTTTTCTGCGTGTAGTTCTTTGCCAGAAGGAGAAGTCAGAAGTACAACAAAGCCCAGGTGAGATGAACTTCCTGTAATTTAAATTTTCAATGTCAATCCATCTGCTTTTTAAAAGTTACTTATTGCGCCATAAAATGTGTTTTACAACTTGCTTTATCTGCTCCTTTTTTTCTTTTTCTATATTCAGCAAAGAGAGATGGATGCCATGTAAAGTATTCATCGCATCATGAGTCTATGAAGATTCTGCTTGTACATCATCTTTTGGATTAACTTTTGCTGTGGGAGTGTGCCATTATTATTTTTTTTTACAATTTTACTTGAGGCAATCAGATTGTAAAGGAACAATCAACAAGGCTTTTTTTTTTGTCGCTGTTGGCACAACCGGTGTCACCATTTATTTATGAAATGTATGTAAAGTCTTAACGCATCGTCCAATCTATATGCCATAAAGAACTGTGCTTTTTAAAATACGCCTGACACATGCCACATTTTAATGTTAGAACTCGTTGGTTTAAATTCCATGTCCTAGATTGTACAGTTTCTTACGTACTAATGTGTTTGTTGGATTGTTTTTAATAAAATACATTTAAAGACTCTTGATGTGCAGAATGTTTCTTTGTAATGTGAGCATTTGTGCCTTGGACACAGTGGAAAAGAACAGCAGATCACGTGGGGGAGGGGGAGAACAAGCTCGAGGACGCCACGGTTTGCAACATTTTGCATGTTGTGGTGGTTGTTCAGTCTTAATGTGTGATCAAACTTGTTTTGATATTCAAACCTGTACGTGGACATTTTATCCAGGCACTTTCTTGTCTCGCACATAAGATGGCTGCTTGGATAATGGTGGCTCGTAATAAGCCTTTTGTTTACAGATGGCAGGTTGCATGCCGGTTTCCTACCCAGAGGAGTTTTTCAAAGGGTGTGGCAGGCTTGTTTTGAGTGCGTCACTGTCCTGGTATTATTTCTTTGAAGGAAACTTTAATCTGCTTTTCATGGTTAGCACTTAAAACCCGAATTCTCCTTGTTGATAATGTTTCAGGAAATCCACCTGTATGAATGCATGTTGACAGTGAAGGATGTCTTGTTTAAACTCAGACTAGTGGAATGTGACTGTTGGTGATACTAGTTGGCTGAGACTGTCTTGCTATATGACAAACCCTGTTAGTGTACGGGGAGGTGGTTAGTCATTTCAGGCTGTATCTCTGAAACTGTTTGGCGTTGCGCTCAACCTGTCCGTCAGGTTCTGGCTCATTCATAAATGCAGTATGTACACAACAAATAACTTTAAATCTTATTGAGCAAAAGGCTGTGAAGTGGGAATTTTTTGCACAACAAACTGGAAACAGCTGTTGTGTTGCGCTGAACCGACATTTAGGTGAAACCATGGTAAGAATGACTTGTGCGTCCTATCACAACATGCCTACAGTGTTCAGTGTGGAGTCCCGGTTTAACCTTTATATCTCAATAAACCCCTGTCGGTTAAATCTTTCTTTTCCAAGCGACACAAACTCAACCCTATGGCACCTTAACTGTCTGCCATCCGTACAACTGATCTGTGAGCGTGAACTTGTGTTTGATTCGTCTCCGTGTCTAATTTTGATAATGCACATTAGTATTCATTTGTCTGTTATGTCATTGTAGTTCTCTCGCCTCACCCAGTTTTCTCCCCCATGAGCCCTCCCTCCCTTCGTCTCCATAGCAACACCGGGACAAAAGCATGTCTCTAACTAGTTCAGACAGGTTGGGTATCATGTATCATCCCCACCCCCTCCTCTTCTGTGTGAAAGGCTACAGGAATGAGGCGTGTCACCCGCAGTCAGGCACCTGCTGCAGGTATCAACACGTCAGTTCCGTTCGCACCAATGAGGGGGCAGGACGGCAGTTTTGTTAGGCGAGAAACTGTAGGAAGTAGGAAAAGATGAGGGACAGTTTCTGTGGATGTGGTCGGCTGCTCAGTGGTCATGGGTTGTTTATAGAACAGCTGATTGAAACCAGTGGCCTGTTTGCTGCACTTTAGTTTATTCACACCGTAGAATAATTATAAGACTTATTCTTGATGATTCTTTTATAAGACAAATAAATATAATACCTGACCACACACACTGTATACAGCCGTAAGATAATGCTTGGAGGGGAAATCAACTTTTTTTTAAAGTACCTTACAAAAGAAAAAATCAGTTTTTCCAGTTTATTTTTAGATTACATGGGTCCCTCTAACTTATCCTGTGGCTTCTTTGAAATACCACCATGTAACAAACAGCACAGAGAACACTATTATCTTTAACCCGAGCAAACCCAACAAATATCCACCAACCCGTCCCATCAATGGTCACATCCTCTTACCACCTTCCTCTTAATGAACCACAACCCTGCGTTGCTTCTCTAAATGACTAATACAGAGTGGAGGCTTAAAGTATTTGTTCATGATTACTGTTTCACCACTCTCCTGGCTAACCAGTAACTAAGAGCACACAGGGTCCAAACTTTAGTACAACCCCATACAACCAACAGCCCTTAGCTGCGGATCATCAATCACATATATTGGACACATACAACATGAACATTTTCTCTGCACTTTTTGTTCTTCAGCTGCAGTCTTACCTCCCGCTTTCATCATTTTGTTCAGTATCCTTCATTAAACAACAATATCTAACACTGTGAGGGTTTACTTCCTGGTAGAGTTCTTGTGCTCGACAGGAGGACAGAAGACAAAGCGTCACTGCCTCTTCTACATTGTGTGTGACTGCATTCTTTTTTAAGATGGGAAAGAGCATCTTTACAATGTACCACACAGCACTGATTAGATGAATGAGACATCAGAACGCCAGCTCAGTCTGGCAATAAATAGTGTTTCTCTGTGGAGTCAGCGCATAAAAGCAACATATTCATCGGGGAACAAAACATGTCTTAGGAGAATGTTAAGCAAAGCCTCTTAGTTGTTTCGAGACCCCTTTGTAACCAGCGACGATGTCTGGGGCTAAAAAAATCACATTGAGTGGCCACTTGAGGTTGAGCCCAAAAGTGAACCAATCACCACAGACCCCCATGTTAAAATGCCCAACTTTTACAGCAGAAACAAACACGTTTTGGTTTCTATAGCTAATTTATCTGTTCACGTCAACTGTACCGTGGTGAACTTTTATACAACTCACCCTTTTCAATTACATTAAAGTTCAGAAAAATGAAGGGCGAGGTCACTCTGAGTGTCAGGTGGCTGCTGTCACAGGCGCCGCCTCAGCTCCATCCACACTCCACCTCTTTGCCCATTCTTAGATTCGTTGGGAACAGGTGGAGTCGGGCACTGCCAAGATGGCGACGACCAGAGCCCCCAGACATTTCTTCAGAAACTCTACATAAACCTATGGTTGACGTCACAGAGACTACACCCATGTTTTTATACAGCCTGTGCTTTTATACCTGCGCATACAGCTCACTGCTCCAGTTTCATATGTTCTCTGAGGAAGGCACTAAGTCACCTTTCATGAGTGCTGCTTAAGAAATCCTGTGATGAAATCAGTAAACAACCCCACCTTGTCTGAGATGAGACAGATGAGAGAGAAGAGTCCAGACTCATCAGCACGGAGGACCCGTGGTTTAGGGAAACTGTACTTGTAGTCACTTCCAGTAGGCAGAGAAGTCCCCATTCCACCAGAAATGAATCTGGCCCACTGAGACAAATCTACAGGATCAGACTGATAAGAAAGAGTGGCTCTGTGACGGTGAAATCAGGCCCAGCGCAGCTGTAAATAAATCCTTCATTTTCGAATGTGAATAAAGTAAAAGGCAGCTCCGTTAAGTGAATGTTTCTCAGAGAGATGGATGCGTGGCATGTTTGTGGAGTCACAGCAGTGTGGGGGTCTTGCTGGGACGTCCCAGTGCTGGTGGGGATTTGCTCCTCAGCTCTTTGCTCTTCAGACTGATCGGCTGAGCCACCATCAGAGCCGGGGCAGAGAGGTGGTGGGCGGCGGCCTTCTGCTGATGAGCACTGTTGATGTAACTGGAGATGAGGAGGGTGATCTCCCTTATCTGTTGATAAAACACAACAACAATGGATGTCACTGTGTGTTTTCACTGTGTCTCCATGGATCAGTGACTGTAAATACACTGACAAATGATAATTACGGTCTGTTTCAGCAGGTGAGGTAGTTTCAGTGTGCGCTAACATAGAATATTTTCACTGCTTTACCTAGTGTATGGCCAATATATTGTATATTGCCGTCAGACAGCCCTTAACGGCTGAGAACTGAAGCCATTATAGCCATCTATGCTTTCTTTAAAGCCACCAGACTCATTTGACAAAAACAATTTCACACCACAGAATACGGGAGTTGCTGGTCTACCAGGTTAGATTGTGTTATTGTGTTTTAAAGAGTTTGTTCGGATTCACCAAAGTCAAACAAGAACACAAACAAACTAACCGATCAAGGCAGCGCTAGACCAGCAACTCCCGTGTTCTGTGAGGTGAAATTAGTTTTTGTCAAGGGAGACTGGTGACTTTGAAGAAAACAGAGATAACTGCTTCAGTTCCACGCCAGAAAGGGCCGTCTGATGCCAAGGCAAAGCGGTGAAAACTGTCTAAATATAGCATACACTTAAGCAGATATTTGTTTTCTGTGCCAGGACTCCTGTCTGCTTTTCCAAACTGGGGCCATGCCGACTGCCATCTACTGTAGATAAAACACTAACCCCCTTAAAAAAGCTGAACTATATCCCTTCAAAATTTCTCCATTTGCATACTTTTAGTATTATGTTATATTTGAATATATTAATTCATGTGAGACAGATTCAATGAAACGGCATCAAACCAGCATTTAGAAGGGTGGATGGAAAGAATCTGACCAGGCAGCACATAAATTGGTAAACCCTACTTGAGTGTCTGAGGGATAAACTCCACTCATCAGACACGAAGGTTCATGTAAAAACAGTCGTATTCCTTGCTAACCTTGGAGACTTCCATAGCAAACAGATGGCTCTCTGTAGGTTTGTCTTTGTTGGTGTTGGCGCCAATGCTCTGTCCCACAACCAGCATGAAGTCCTGTTTGCAGCCTCCGAACGTCATCAGCTTCTTGTATGGGTGAGACACCAGCGGCTTCTGAACACGCAGATGCACAGGCATAATTGTTACGACTATGTTCTTATGTTATGTGCGAGTTGAGTTGTAAGTGTCCACATCTTGTCCTTGTAGTCCAACTAATGCCACATGCACAAAAATCACGCAAAGCCAGTCATATTTATTGAGCTAAAGTATGTAGCTTATCATTTATATGCATGTATTTTTTTTAAGACAAAATCACTTCATCAGAGAATTAAGGTAAAGAAAGCGTGTCTGTACAGTTGCATGGAGGGACGGCAGAGATGCTTACGACAGAGTTGTGCTCCAGAACACTGATTCCATCTTCATGCACTGCCAGCCAAACACGTGCACCCTGCTCTGGAGAGGGAGTGATGATCTTCAAACAGAAAGGATCACGGATCAATTCCAAATGCATCTTCATAATATATTACTGATACAGCGAGAGCATATACAAACAGTATGCTAAACAATCAAATTACAACTGCATGGTACGGCACAGCTCCACTCCATTTTCCATTAGCAAAAGTTGTAAATAGAACGTGGTATCACTAGAAGGTAGAGTTAAAACTATAAAAATCTACCCCGATGGAAAGGGTATTGAGCCATTTGCTACGTTAATTGGACTAGTACAAAACAAAATGGGGGTGCTTGTTAGTTGTCATTGTGACAGTTCAGGAGACGTTCTCCTGAGAGGCAAGAAGTGAGGAGGAAGGACCAAGCGTGTGTCCGTAGCTCTTTTTCTGTAACCAATGCAGCATGAGAACACGGCAGAAACCAGCAAACTGGCTAGTTAGCCAGCTTGCAACATCTGACATGCCCCCACACCACACCAGTCACAGAAAATCGAACTAAGTTGTCATTTATCAGGGGATATACAGTAGCTGTGCATTCCCGTGTTCCTAAGTTGTTAAATGTGACTCATTTTGCGTCTCGTTTCACCGATAAGACAAAAAGTCACTTTCACAACTTGCTGCAAGTTCGTCTATGGACTTTTTTTCAAAGATGTAAACGTAAACATTCCAAAACAGTCGTTCACATTCACTGCAGCAGGCAATAAACTAGGACTGATTTGGAATGTTTATGTTTACAACTTTGAAAAGGTCCATATGTAAGTCTATACCGAAGTTAGTCCGTTGCTTGGCAACGATACACATAAAAATGGCTGCCTCTCTGGTCGATCTGCTTCGTTGATGAGTGGAAATGTCCTTTATATCCAATTTAATTTCTATGGTTAAATAGTAGGTCAGTTGTGCCCACATTTTAACTTTATTAGTCTACTACTATTTGTCTATGTGGTTACCATTATTGTTATAATGTAGTTTATGCCCTTAACTGATTTCATTCCTACTTGCACTATTATAATAGAATACTGCCAGATATTGTTATTGTTACTGTTGTTGTTTACTGTCATTTAATTGCTATTTTTAACTATATGTACTTATTTTTTATTTGACCTTAGTTCATTTTATAGCATTGAAAAGGAGGTACATGACAATAAAGATACTCACTATTCATTTCATTTTCATTATTCACTCGCCCCAGATTTAATAAAACAGCAGCCCACAAAACTACACTGAACACTGCTCCATACAGTTAACGGAGTGCAGACGTTAATTGCAGATGAAATGATCCAACAAGTGTTGCGTTAAAAAAATGTCACAGCACATTCACACAGTGTCGTTAAGGCAATCGGCTGAGAATCCTGCCTACACGAGGGGGTTCTATCCTCTAGGGCTGCAATAGTAAACCGATTCATCCATTAAATGTCCACTCCTAAATCGGCAACTATTTTAATAATCGTTAACTGTTTTTAAGAAAAGGATTCCAGCTTCTTAAATGTCAACATTTTCTGCTGTCTCCCATTCTCTATGACGGTGAACTGAATATCTTTTGCTTATGGACGATACAAGACATTTGAGGACGCCATTTTGTGCTTTGGGAAACAGTGATTTTTCACCATTTTTTGGCATTTTAAAGCCCAAACAACCTATTCATTAATTGACGAAATAATCAACAGATTAATCAATAATGAAAATAATGGTTTGTTGCAGCCCTACTATCTGCAATGGACAACGAAAAGACAAAGGCACCTGGTACCAAAAGTGAGTCTTGTCAGGTTGAACCATGCAGTGAAAATGAGGCATAAAACAATGACTGTTATTCACCACTGTGGACACACCGCAGTCACAGCTGTGACATCACTGTATGTAAAAAAAAAAAATGGAAATCCCCCGTTCAAGTACAGCACAATTAGTTTTTGTTGACACTGTGTCAGCAAAGTATCAATCAGCTTCATGGTCATTTGTGAGGCTGTCAGGGGTTGTACTGAATTAGTCTTGTATACAATATAAAAAACCAGACAAGTGACTTTGCCCTGAGCGTTCTATTTCTCTTCCTTCTCTTTTTCTTCTCTTCTGTATACAGCGAGTTCACTTAGTTTATATGTCGGCCTTTATTTGATCAACATTGAATCATGATTTTAGTTTGAGAGCAAATAATTACTACGTTACATTACTATAATACTCTGTTACATTTTCCATATCGAGGCTGACGATGAGATAACTTTTAATGTACAAGAGATTACAGTTGACATACAAACTTACCTCAGCTTCAAATAATTTAGCGCCGAAGAAAGGCCATTTCCTGGCAACGGTCAGGTAGATCCTGACACACTCGGAGGAACTTCGACCCCTAAGGGAGGCCCAGCGGGCAGAGAGACGCTGCAGCAGCTGTCTGAGATACGGAGGAGGAGGGGGGGGGGGGGGGAGCATCCATCATATCTTTTTGATTGCTACAGTCTATCATGACAGCAGTGTTCATTTTGAAGTTGGTTGTGCATTACTTGAAATATATCTCGTGTTTAATTCTCCAGCTTCCAGTCCTCATTTGTGCCAATACAAAAAAAAACACAGGGATCCAATTGGACTGGATTAGTATGAATGATGTAAAAACTGATTAGAGTTATCAAGTGTTTCAGGATTATGCCAGGAAATGAAGGGGTTAACTGTCAGGGAACAACTTCCTGTGATGGAAACCTACACTTTATGACTGTGAACACAGATTTTGACATTATAACTGATTTAACATGCAAAAGATAGACGTTATCTAAAATATATAGCCAACCAAATAAATAGATACACACAAAATGAAGTAGGAAGTGTGTGTAGACTGAATCATAACCCATTTTCAGTGTGTTCTGGTACCTGAGCTGCTCCTCAGACGTGGTCCTACGGTAATGTTTAGGGTACAGTCTGTCCAGAACCTGTTTCAGGGTTTGATTAGACTTGGTCTGGGCGGATCCAGGAGCAGAGAAGGGACGCTCAAAGTCTCCAAACTCCACCTGAACACATACACATAACGGTTTTCAGGGTGGGGTCTGGTCAAACACACAAAACAATACAGGAAGTATTTGTCACTATTTCTAACAACTTCTTCCATTAAAGTCAGAACATACTGCGCAAACTTAAAACATTAATAAAAATGGAAGCAATTAAAATAACTTTTTGACGTTTTTTCTGACCTGGGCCAGCAGGGCAGCCATTTCCAGAGCCAGTTCCTTGTTGACGGGGAAGTTTCCTGCTACGATGGCCTCATTTGTCTGATAAGCCAGCAGCAACCTTTCCCTCTCTGACTCCCCCCTGACCTGGAGAGAGAAGTACAGCCTGTGGATGGAAAGGAAAAAAGGAAGCGAGAGAATAAAGGAGAGAAGTTGTAAATACAGACGTGAATGATAGAAGGATTCTACATTGCTGAAATGTGTTTGTGTAGAGCTGTTTGTTGTGAGCTTAAAAAAATAGTATTGCATTGAGAGAATTTAGAGTAAATTAAGCACAACTACGTCTGTATTCCGGTAAAGAGAAGCATTATCAATATGCTGAGCTTGGCTCAACATGTGGACTTGATGATCCTGGAGTTAGCATATGTGCATGTCGATCTACTGAGTGCTGGCTGTGTCCTTCTCCACCTGCTCTTGTAGGTAAGGCGAACAGTCCTGGTGTTTTCAGACTTGCCAGTGTGCTGCTCCTTTGAGGCTTGCTCCCATTTGGAGATAATGTCACAAATCTGCAGAGGACACGAAGACAACAGATTTGCGTAAAGTGTTACTAAATCTAACACTTACTGTCTGAGTAACTAAGCAATCATCACATGGATAGCAGATGCACCTTAATGCCTCCTTGCAGGCAGTGTTCCAGCTCTCGTCCAGTAGGGTCATCAGTGTATAAGCTGAAACCAGATAACCCTGTCTTCCTTATGCCAGTGTCCTGGTTGAGGCGACACTGGAACTCGTCCACTGTGGTCGAAGCGTCGAAGCTAACCACCTAAATCAATGCAATTAAACACAACAGTGATGGCAATGATCCTGACAGTTAAGCTCCTTGTCTTTCTCTCACTGTCGAACCAGTAGAGATTGGAACTGATGAGATTTTATTGATACCAAAACCATTATCGCTTATCGGTGTGATTCTTTATTGATTCCCTTCTTGATTCCTTCCTGATCAATTTTCTACGTGGAAAAAAAGGCTCCATGGGTTTTCAGGGTTCAACACGACTGTTTTATTATGTGAGTCTGAACACAGTGTAGGTGAAAGGAGTTAATATTTTTTCAATAGCTTTTCTTTTTTATTTAGGTTTTCAGGCTTTTCAAAGAAAAAATCCAAGCCTGCCTGCTTGGCGCTAATTCTTATGACACCACGCTGGACTGTTTCTTCCTCTCCAGCAGAACTCCTTATTGTTGCAAGTTTCTAGTAGAATTATGTGTTTGATGTCACTGTTTTGAAATGTGAAACTGTCACAAAAACAGGGCTAATTAATAAAAGAAACTGATAACCTTTGAGGCATACGATTCTGGTTCTGATTCCAATTGTAACCGGTTCTCGAATCCCATCCCTACTAACCATTTTAACAAATGATGGATTTGATCACAACTAAGCTCAGACAGCAAACGTTTCTTAAAATTCAGAACATTCAAACTTTTTTTTTTTTTTAATGTTTGACTGGTTCTGAATTGTTCATGTAGCACATACATGCAGAGACTGTCTGTAATATAGAGACATATATAAATGGATGTACATGCATGACAATAAGGAAGCATTTATCCTGTGATCTCATTGTTGAACAAGAAGCAGCTCTTGCCAGAAGGCAAGGTAGGCAGCTGGGGCCCTAGGCCAGTAGAAAACTACAGCAGTGACAATGCTCAAAGTTTGCAATAACAGTTGGAGACCTGAAGGCACTGAAAGAGCCACACCTGACTCCACCCACTCCGTTAAACTTTTTGTTTAACGGAGTGGGTATTATTATTCAGTTTTAATAAACCTATAATGTGTACTTCTGAAATAAAAAAAAGGTTTACATTCTGCATTTATTTTGTTTTGTGTCAGATTATTTATAAGATATCATATATTATGGGGATTAACGCTGGTTCAAGGGGCCCCCTGTGAATTTGTGCCTAGGGCCCCAATAGAGTCTAGAGTCACCTCTGGGCACAGCGGTGCTTTAAGCTAAATGCTAACATTGAAATGCTAACATGTGAACTGGGGAGAAGTTAGCTTTCAGGGCTTTCTGCTAAAAGAGGTTTATTTTAACCCAAACCAATATCTTTTCTTTAACCAAGTAGTTTTGTTGCCTAACCAAAGAGATTTCTGGTAGAAAAGAATTTCTGGAAAAAGTTATGAAGGTTAATGTCCTTCATGCTCACTATGACAATGCTAACATGTTAATGTATAGCATGTGTGTTTACCATGCTCACCTTTTTAGCTTATATTAGCATTAGCATGCTAATATTTGCTACAAAGGGTCAATGGGTCAAACCAAAGTTTTGACCTGATGATGGCGCTAGAAGAAAAGTTTAAGGATCAACAATGTGATTACAATTAATCTTGAGGGGAACAACCAAATTTCATGGCAATACATTATCGAATGGATCCCAGCCCGCCCAGAGGCCGAGAGGCCAAGAGGCGGGGAACAGGACCTCTATGGACAAGATGTCAGACTATCACAGAACTGACACATGAGACAGACACCCATTCACAGTCCGGGCTATTTAGAGTCAACATATGACCTGAAATCAGCCATGGTGCCTGAGAACCTTCAGCCCTGTGCTAGATACTCGGCATCCAGGCTATGATGTCATAGCAGAGAGACACAGGGAGCAGGGAGTGACATAAACAAACACTCCAAAGAGAAACCTTGACTCACAGCGTGCAGGTAAATAGTGGGGTGGAGCAGTGAAGCATGTCAGCATATGCATGACAGTTTGAACACACCGACTCTTATGTGTAAACTGTGTTTGAGTTGATGATGTAAGAGTGTAGCAGGCTTGTTGAAGGCTTCACTGTTATCATTATGGTCTATCTCCCTGTGTGCTGTATTACTACCTGGTAGGTGTTATTGAGGAAGTGAACCGGCATGCTGAACGGCAGGGAGTGATGATAGGGATTCCTCAGAAGGATGGACAGGATCTCCATACGGGACGGCCTAGCCTGCCTCTCGCCCTTCTGCTGTGTCCGCTCCATCGAGCGCAGGCAGTAGATGGCGTACTTACCCACCTCAGTCCTGAGAACAGCAGGGAGACAATGAAACAGTTCACTCAGAGCACTTTAAAACTTCTTCGACAGTCAGAGCAGCCAACAGTCCAGTGTCCACGGTTCAGTCCAGTTAGTGATCACCATAAACCTATGTTTGTGCTAATATATATTTGGAGAACAATGTTAATTTATGCTCTTATAGGGGCACTCCTGTTATCTACTCTGGTGTTGCACTGTCGAATCCAACAATGTAACAATGTTCCATGCATCGGTACACAAAGAACTACCGTATATCTCACTCGACCGTTTGCCCTTCAGTATGTCCCTGAAGCCCAACTGTGTGTAAATACATGCACAGCAAATAACTGCGACAGGTGCTGTTGTCTGCATTATGTTTCTGTGAGGCAGACCCACAGAGAAAAATAATATGCCTTAGTACAGCAGATGCTACCTCGGACGCTTTACTAAAGTGATTGTAAAAAGCTGGCTCCGGGATAATGCCATGTCAGCATTATTTTAGAATAGTACGTAAGACAACTTGACTGAAATAATGCAGCACCAAGGAGTACTAAAGCTTCTCCAGTCAAATTATACCAGCATTTGATCCTTTTTGGACCCAGATCAACCAAAAAAATTATGGTTTCATATGGTTTTCTTGCAGCCAATCACTGCAAGCGTTCTTTGATTTAATGCGACTTGTGATTGGCCAACTCCTGCAGCAGCTACAACCCAAACAGTGTGTGGTGTGGTGAAATCGAGCCCACATACAACTTCATTGTACAGCTTTGTATGGATAATCAGTGAATATTTTAATTACTTAAACACTTTCAAAGTGTATTTAATTCAATGTGGTGGTGGCATGCTTCCATTCACATGATTAGTATCGGATTTAGTAGAAAAAGGGTGTCAAATGAGGTACTCTCTAGGTATTGGTATTTGTATCAGCCCTAGTTGGTCGTCGGAATATTTATAGGCAACTACTTTGATAATCTGTTAGTTTGATTTTTAGTTTGAGTAATTTTTCAAACAAAAACTCTAAACATCCTCAGGTTCCAGCCTCTCATGTGTGAGGATATTCTGCTCAGTGCAAAGTAAACCTTGTACAGAACGAGACAATTGAAGAACTGAGTTGTGATGCTTCACAGTTTTCAACAGCCCTTGGGGTTTTCTCACCTGGAGTCTCCATGTCTCTTGAGGTGAACCTGGAGCAGCCAAAGGAACGGATGCTGGGGCAGAAATAGTCCGACACACAAGGCCAGAAACTGCCAGCCCTAAAGAATGACAGACACACACATTCTGAACAAACTGTGTCACAAATATGAGAATCTGTACAGAAACATTAGTGCAACATGTGAGAGACGGACTGGAAACAGTTTTATTATGGAACAATATGAAGCTGGTTTTGATCCTGTGAATCAGACACTGAGTTCGTTCATTCAGACTGTGACAGAGGAGCTGTGTTCTGACTCATTCTGATGTCTTTAAATGACACATATCACATATTTATACATGCTTTGACTGCTGCCCTGTCACATGACTACAGGAGTTTCTGGTTTTTAAAAGCAGCATGTCACTGCCTTTTGGGGACTTGCTCTTAGCATGTAAAAGCTCTTTTGGTAACCATGCCAACATAAGGGAGACAAGGCAAAGCTATGATTGACCACATAGACTGAAATTATTTTAAACAGATTTTTTCTAAGCACTTAAAAAACAATTTACTCAGTAAACTTGATGATTCAAACCTTTCCCAACACTCTGTACTTTCAAAGTAAATAACACAGACTGCTGCTGCCACCGTGTGGTGAGATTGCAAACCTGCAGGGGTCCTGGTTGGCCGTGCGGCTGCCTCCTGCGGGTCTGTTTAATGAGCTGGCAGAAGAACTCATTCTGAAGCTCGGGGTGGGCCAGACACACCTGCAAGGCACTCTGGGCCAGCGAGACGTGGTAGTCGATGGCCGGAGCATCGATGGCCACGTTAATGAAAAGCTGACAAGTCTGAGGAGAGATGATGGAGTTTAAAAGTCAGACGCAGGAAGAGAGAGAACTCTTTGATTGTGGATAAAACCGCACATCATTGCTGTGTGTGTGTGTGTGTGTGTGTGTGTGTGTGTGTGTGTGTGTGTGTGTGTGTGTGTCTGTGTGTGTGTACCTTAAAGAGTTTAACAGCCTCTGTCTGCAGAGCTTGTGAAGGCAGGGTGGTGAGAGGAGACAACAGAGCTTCTTTACTGAAACACAACATGGGATGTCTCCAGATCTGAGAGTCTGAAAGACAAAGAGACTGTTAGTTAAAGGCAGTAATAAACACACGTCATACAAATAAATGTTCTCCATACAGAAAGAAGAAATTAAAGACAGAAAAATACACTTTTATAACAAACAAACAAATAAATAAGACATGAGACAAATTGAAGAGATTTAAAAGTCCTTTTTAAATAGCTATGAATGAAAACAGGGCTGCACATAAGGGGGTATGAAGTAAAAAGCTTTCTGGGGTACAGCCGTTTAATTTACATTGCATTTATTGTTTCTTTAGTAAAATGTATCCTGTTTCAACAAGGAAAACCCCCTCTCCTGAATATGGTTTGGGCCTTTTATTTATTTTAAAAAACCCTGCCGATGAGCGGCAGATTTGGGGAGGGGCCATTCACTAGAACTTTTCAGGGGCCTTAATGAAAACAAATCGAGGGACAACCGTTTTAGTGAAAGATGCTCTGTAAAATTGGAAATTGGAAAAGACACATTTGCACCCTCAACTCAATATGGGGCCTGCTTTGTTTTGCATGTTAAACAAATGAATGTACTGATTTGTAATGCAGTATTCTGGTTCATGGTGTTGTTGGTAAATTGAGAAAAAATCCTTACTTTTGTACCATAAAAGACGAGCAAGACGTAACGTGCTTTGAAAATGAAATTGAACTGAAAATATCGATTTAAATATGAAAATGATGCATTATCTAATGTTAACATTTGGTGAATTTAGGATAAATTTACAGACAAACATAGACAAAGTGCAGTTAAACAGCTAAATGTGTATTTTGGATGTTTTCTTCCCATTAGTCTGTAGCGCATTAATTGTTTACATAGATTGCAGTGAGTATGAATGGAGTTTTTTCAAAATACATTTCAATACATTCAATACATTCTTCTCTCTGTCAGTTGGTTACTATTGCAGATTGTTGTGTGATGTCATGTGACGTATGTTTTTAAAGTCAAATGCAGTCAGTAATGGACAATCAAAGACAACAAAAAGTCATTCTTTGCAGGTATTTCTCACTTGGGTCTCCATCCAGTTGGAAGAGTTTCCCCACCAGTTGTTCGAACTCAGTGCCAACTTTACCCACTGTGGTGCCCGCTGCCACAGACAGATGGTACAGCCACGAGTCCTTCAGAGACACACACATTCACATCAGTGACTGCAGTGGCGCAGGAAATACACACATTACCTTGAAATGAATAACATTACTTTTCAGTTTAAATTTAGAAACAGCAACAATTTCGTATGGACATGATTTTTTTCTCCCCAATCTCAAATTTATGAAAGCATTTATATTTTCTGTGCTAAACCAACAATGTCTGGAAGACCTTTTTCTGAAAAAAGTGTTGTGAGGCATTTCCTTTCTGATTTCTTTATAATAAACAGAATTTAGAAACTCCAGTAACAGAAAAATAAAGAGAATAAGATTTGATTTGTGATATTGACACTACATAAATGAAATTGACTTGTTGTGTCTCTGAAGTGCAAAGCAGAAAAATTGCAACAATCACACAAAAAGAGAGAGTTCAGAGTAATGCGGACCTTCTCGTGGCGGGACTCGATGAGCAGGTAGGTGGGCCCTTGCTCTTGTGGGTGGATGGCGATGGTAAAAGGTGCCGCCTGTGAGCCCAACCCACACGCCTTCAGGTCATCGTCTGAATCTCTTGACCTGTCTACCTCCTCCACCCCGGCCTCCCAAAGCTTAATCTGACCCAGGGGGAACTGGGAACACACAGATTCACACAGATTTTTATTCCAGCCACTTAGCCATGAAGAGTATGTCCCTTTATGTAAAACATCTAAAACATGAAAGTAATGTAGAGACATAACACTTGTCTCTGCATGTACAACTGAAGCCTGCGATAGCTTACGTTGAATCTTACCTTGTCCTCTTGGCTGCGGAAATAATACAGGGTTTTGCCAATCAGAGCACACCAAACCCGCTTAGAGTAGCCGTGCTTCACCTGCCATGGAGTAAGAAAATGAAGGAAAGTGTTATTGGTATTGGGAAGTTATTAAGTTAAGTTAGGTTATTTGTGGGGGAAATGTTCTTTTTTTTTTTTTTAAGTCAAATGTGAAGATCATTTTTAGGATGTCGGACCTTGACGAGCAGTCCCTTCATGCCAGGGCGGATATCTGGCTGGGTGAAGAGAGGGCTGGCAGCTTTCACCCTGAGCACGCTCTGTAGCACTCTGAGCCACTCCTCCAGCAGGTTCGGGGAGTCAGCCTTCAGGTAGTACACACGCTTCCCTGTCACTACCTACAGTACACACAACAACAACAACAACAACAAGGTGAAGGTGAGAATGAATCCTCTTTAATCGTGCTGCTGGACATTTTGTTGGATGTTTTTGTGGACAAAACTCTTAGGGGTGAATACCTGGAGGACTTGTTTTCCCTCTCCGCGGGCGATGCTGCTGGTGGCGTTGACTTCAATCTGTCCCTGAGGTTTCCTGATCACGTCACTCTATAGGGGAATAATATAGTTTTACAGCGGCTCTCTGCGGAGGAACAGATCTCCGTCCACTTAATACAAATGGTCTATCCAATTCAATTCAATTCAATTTTATTTATAGTGCCAAATCATAACAAAAGTTATGTAAGGACACTTCAAAGATTAGATATAGACCACACTCTATGACTTATTTATGATTTACATAGACCCAACAATTCCTCTGTAGATTAAGGTGGCGTTGAAAACCTTCCCTTTAACAGGCAGGAACGTCAGACAGACTCAGCTCTGTGGAGGACGGACATCTGTCTTGAAAAAAAGAATCTTAGAAATAACAACATATTTCTAAGATAATATTTATTATGGGGACAGTGTCTGCCTCCCGAATTACACTAGGGAGTTTGTTCCACAGGAGAGGAGCTTGGTAGCTGGAGGCTCTGCTTCCCATTCTACTTTTGGAGACTCTAGGAACGACAAGTAGCCCTGCATTCTCAGAGCGCAGCGATCTAGTCGGGTAATACTGTACTATGAGCTCTTTAAGATACGACGGAGCCTGACCAATAAGGGCTTTGTAGGTAAGGAGAAGGATTTTTAATTCTATTCTAGATTTTACAAGTAGCCAGTGCAAAGAACCTAATACAGGAGAAATATGTTCTCTTTCGATTTGTTTTAGTTAGTACACGAGCTGCAGCATTTTGGACCAACTGGAGACTCTTAACAGACTTATTGGAGCAGCCTGATGATAAGGAGTTGCAATAGTTCAGCCTAGAAGTAACAAGTTTTCTGTCAACAGAACAATAGCATTAATAACACAGATAAAAGACAAACATATATATATGGACATTTTTTGTCACTGAAATAAAAAAGTGTAGTTTAAAACACACCGGTGAGTTGTAGTAGAGCAGCTCTCCGTCTTTGAGTACAAACCAGCGTCTCTTCCAAGTTTTCTTCCAGGTCTTCACCATTTTCAACAGGTAGCCTGACTTCTCCATTGGTTCCTACAAAATAAAACGCTGTTTGGGTTTATGTAATACAATCAATAAAACTTTATTTGTACAGCAACTGTACAAAAAAGGTTTACACTATAAAACCATTAAAATCAGAAAAAAGACAAAAGTTAAATAGCTAGAGGACGATGCACGCAGATAATGAAATGATGAAATAAGAGATTTAAAAGCTATAATAAATAATAAGTATTAGTAGGGGAACTAAAAAAAACATTAAAGAATTAGATTAAAAGTTAAAGCAAGAAGAAAAAGAAAACAATCAAACAAAGTTACAACAATATAATAAGTAAATAAAATAATGTTAATAATGTTCATAAACCATTCTTAGTCATGGCTGAATAGGAAGATTTTAAGTTCTCTTTTAAAAATGTCAACACTTCAGCTCCTCTCAGGTCCTCAGGCAGACAGAGCGTATCGGCTAAAAGCTGCCTCACCAAAGGTTTCAAGTCCTGCAATGTAGTGTCCAGTGCAGGGGAAGGGAGAGCAACTCACTAAACATCCAGATTTGTTCCCTCTTACCGGAAGCCTGTGAATATTCTCATTTTGTCCAGGTCATCGTTCTCCCCAAAGCAATTTCAGTCAAAAGCAACTGGACTTGGTTATTTGTCTAGGAAGACGTTTCACCTCTCATCCAAGAGGCTTCATCAGTTCATGTACACAACTGACCAGGCTGGGACTGGTCCAGGACCAGGACCAGGCTGGGACTGGACCAACTAACTGGTGTGGAGATCCAGGTATTTAACCTCAGTTCCCCAGTTACCAATTAGAGGTTTTAAGACTAATGTAATTTATATCCATAATATATTACTTTATGTCATAAATACGGTTTATGTAAATAATGCATTGAGAGGACATATTCCATGTTATTGCACTGTATAGACTTGCACATGTGTTTATTGAAACTTGAGTTGTGACTTGAGTTTGGACAAAGACAAGACAACATGTCAGCATGTAACACAGGAGCTTGGCATCTGCACTCGAGTGATTTTGGTGTGTCCTCAGTCGGGACGTACACGCTGCACACTGACTCACAGTCTTGCCGTTGTCACTGGCTGAAGAGCAGGTCTTGGGGAGTTTTTGCTCCGGCTCAGAGCACTCTGTGTCCGTGGAGTAGGCATCCGGAGGGATGGCGTAGTCGCTCTCTGATGTCATTGAAGACATGGACACAGCTGGAGGAGAAGAAAAAGTGATGACACTGTAACCCATAATGCAACATATCTACAGGCTTTGTTCGGGTGTTCACCCTCATCAAGATTGTATGACAGTAAATATCTGCAGCAGCTGCTGTGATCATGACAGTTTAACTTCAGCTGCTGTTGGAATTCTAAAAATCCTTCCAGCATGTGTGGGGTGTACCTCTCTTGAGAGAGCGCGGGCTGCCTGGGCTGCTGTCCTTTCGGGAGCTGGTGGACGTGTGTGAGCTGCAGAGGGAGCCGTCCTCCTCCCCTGAGCTAGATGACTCCTCGGAGCTGGACGACTCGTCAGAGAACGGGCTGCTGCTCAGCAGGGTGGCTTTCTGCAAGACGGAAGTGATGCAACACAGCATTGGTAGACACTTGCACGCATAGAGACAAAATACTGTATGTCAAAATCGACTTTGCACAATAAAAACAAGACAAACTGTTAAGATGTAAAGTTATGCTTACCCCCTTCAGAGTAGTGTAAACTGGAGCAGTCATGTTTTTATAGATGAGGGATGTGTACATTACAAAGGCAGGATAGGAGGACTGGAGGGAGGGGTCTGCAACACAGATCACAGTTCAGTTAGTCAGTCGTTGAGTAGAGCGTCTCTGTAACTGAGACTGAGACGCAGGGTGTTGATGAATGACATCTTTACCTCCTGTCTTACCTTTGCTAGCAGGATCTGTGCAGGACGTCTCAGACAGTCGGATTCCTGATTTGGCCACAGCGTAGATGCGACTCTCCTGTACAAAAAAACCTGAATTATCAGTAAATATTTTTGAAAAGACTGAAAATTCTACCAGTAAGAAACCATAATTTGAAAGGACATGTCTATCGTTGAGGATAACGATGACCTGGACAAATGAGAATATTCACAGGCGAAATGTCCAAAGATTTACCTGCAGCTGGCATTTATTGAAGCAATAATGTCCCTTAGCTGTTCTAAAATCACTGTAAATCACAGCCTCAAGTGACTTATTGCTTTTACACTACCGCTACTACATATACCTGCCAATGTTTCATTAAATGAACACACAGCAACATTAAATACAATTATGTATTGATAACAAATAATCATTCTTTCGCTAAACACTGTAGTTCTTTGTAGACAATGGCTCTCTTTGTTTCTTTCACCGTCATCTTGTTTTTTTTTTTGTTTTGTGCATTCATTGAATGACAGCGCTGCGTACTTCAAGTTCTGACCATCCTCATCCTGGCGTAATGATTAGTAATGCTGAAATTGGCTTTGAATGATTGAGGCTGTTCACAGAATATATGATTTTACTGCCGAGCCAGGCGTCCACTTATGGAATAATAGGTATGATTTAAGTGGGAACTCCTCAAAAGTCTTCAAACTCCATGCTGTAAAATCCCTCAACCAAGGATATTTTGTATAATTTTACTGACTTGTGATTATTTACGTAAGTATTTTGTGATTATTTGCAAAAGTACTTATTTGATTTCATTAAATTTCAATGGAACTCAGCTAATCACAAGCATGGACTGACACAATCCGTTTTATAATTTGTAACGTTGAAAGTCAAGACAACATTTTCTATAGAACACTGACCATTTATAGGCTGTTTACTCTTTATTGCTGTTAATGTGCACGTTAGCAGCAGGTGGGACTGTGAGTACTAGAATTACAAATAGTATGCTGTTGACATGACCGGCATGTAATGGAAAGGCTAGAGGACAAATTGTTGCTAAGAATTTGAATTGTTTGCTTTTCAGTGGAGAGCGTCATGATGGTGTACATTTTCAGAATGCAGTTAATAATAAACATAAGAGGATCTTACCCAGGAGGGTAGCCTGTGTAAAGGGGGTGTAGGGGGTGCTGAGCTGTCTTCACAGTTGGTACCAGGTTCAGGTGGACCAGGTGAGGTCAACAATGGAAATGTGGGCAGAGCTTTTGAGCTAGGGAGGACTTGAGGAGGCGTGTCCCTGCCTGTCTCCATGCCAACCTCCTGCTCCTGGTCGAGGTCAGTTTCCTGTGGCCGGAGGGGGCGCAGCATGCTGAGAGCGTTACGTGTTTGTCCGTGCGCTGTCTCGGTGCTGATTGGTGGCTGGCTCAGGTGTTTCTTTGCCAGAGCCACATTCATCAACCCGAACCCCACTGGGGTCCGCAGCCGGGGCTGTTTGGGCGAGGCAGGGTTATCCCTTGGATCCTGGGGTGGGTTGGGTCGTTTAGGGGTGAGGGCTGGTGTGAGGATGGGGCTTGGGGTGTTTGGTTCGCTGGAAGAGGATGAGGAGTCAAGTCTCTGTGACTGGAAACGCTTGTTGAGCTCCTCAGAGGTGCAGTCCTCCAGTTTGGCCCTGTGTGCCTCGTCCTCCTCCTTACACCCTCCCAGCGCCCCGTCAGACGAGCACAGCAGGCTGAAGCTGGGCCGCTCAGCACGCTGCATGTCATCGTCAAACAGAGAGCTGCTGTCGTCCGAAGTAGTCAAGTAGGTCTCACTGCCGGGGCGGCTGAACTCCAGGCCGCAGACTCCAACACCTCCTCTGCCCTCACACCCTCCTCCTCCCTCTCCCTCCGATGCAGCGCTGGAGAGCACGGAGGAAACACTTCTAGACTCAGGTCCACGTGCATTCTCAACCAGGTTTGCAGACTCCTCCAGAGGAGTACCCAGACATCCAGTCTGGTCAGGCGTCTGGACCTCACCGTTTGTCCCTGAGGAGGCTGTCTGCTTACTGCTCTTCTCTGTCAAACGTGAACAAATTCATATCCAACACATCAATCGAATATACTTTTCAGTTTCAGTTCAGATTCATTTTCAATTTAGTTACCAAACTTCTCAAAGCAGTAATGGTCATCTGAAAGACTGCTTTTTTTTCTTGGTATATCTTGGCTCCATTACACTAGATTCAGTAGAAGCCCAAAACTGCAGCTCCTCTAATGGACACCAAAAGGGAGTCAATCCCCGTAGACTCCCATGTTGAGATGCCCAAAAAACGGTTTTGGTCTCTAATATGCCCGTTCTGTTCTCAACTGTACAGGGGTGATTTTTTTATACAACTCACCTATTTGAATTATATCAAGGCTTAAACTTCTGCATAATTAAAGGCTGGCTGCTCTGAGTGCCAGGTTGGTGCCGTCACAGGTGGATAGTAGGCTAGAGACTGTGGGGTTCATTTGACCTGCCTCAGCACCATCTGAGCCCCATCTCTTTGCCCATATATGGATTAGCTGGGAGTTAGACGGAGCAGGCGCTGGCAAGATTGTGAAGGCCGTGCGACCCGGATTGAGCTTCATTTTGGCTTTTCAGACACCTATGAGTGACCTCACATTCATATTTTATTTGTCCTTGTTGTGATAACGAAGTTTGCAATAAATATGTTAGCCAAGGTCAAGCAGACTCTTTGTATTGAAACATCTGACTCCCAGCTAAGGCCTGCTACTCTGTCCAGTAGCTGACCTTGATGTTTGATGGTTGGGAGGGAACCGGGGGAGGTCAAAGACGGTCTTGTGAGTCACTTTCCATTTTCCACCATGAAACTGTGCCTTCCTTTGTCCCAGCATCCTATTTCACCTACAGCCTGCTCTCATACGCAAAGCTGTGAATCTATGAGGACTTACCAGTTTTATCTCTGCCCACAGTGTCTCCCTGGGTGCTGAGTGTCCTCTGGCAGGGTGCTGGTCCAGTAAGGACCTGGGGGCTCTTCCCCCTCACCTGGAAACAGCCAAACGTCAGACTGCTGAGACGCTGGGCCTCGCCCGGTCTGCACAGGACTCCTCTGCCGATGCCACACTTCTGCTCAAAGACTGCACACGCGCAAACATGTTTTGAACAGTATTGATCATATGTGTGTGCGTACACATACATGCCCTTGATAATAGCGCTTTAGTGTCATCAAGTTCGTTTTTTTTGCATGACTCGTTTAATGCATAAAAGGCTCTTACCCTGCACTTGTTTCTGTAACTCCACAATCTGAGCCTCCTGTTGCTTGTTGGTTTCTCTTAATGCTGCGTTCTCCACCTCAAACTGAACAAGAGATATCTTTCAACATAAACCCCCCTCCTAGACCAGCGAACTATCCAAGGATATGAGATAGCGGTGACCCTAACTCACCATTTTGCCACTTTTCCATCCCACTTTATATCCATAATGCAGTCATTTATTTACCTCTGACAACTTCAGCATCACCCATTCCTTGATTTTAGCTGCTTTCTCCTCCACTGTTTTGGAATCCTGAAGTCGGATCTGTTTCTAGTGAAAAAAGGGACAAGTTTGAAAGAATCAGTTCTTCCTGGTTGAACACGGGCAGCCACGGAATATTTTGGGACACAAACGTCGGATAGAGAGATTGTGAAGATAAAGCAGAACATGGAAATGACTCAGCATATTTAAATAAGGACATGGAATGCCACTGCAGAGAGCAGGGCGGGAAATCCTAAAGAACAAGTATCACGAACAAGTCTCCTGAGAGTTTAGTTCTCCTTATCTAACGGCATGCCACATCTTCCTCCACATTCTTTTGTTCCTTGAAAAAAAGGGAGAAAACATCCAATGGCTCTACATCTGTTGCTTTGATGAAATTCTTCATGTGCGTGTGTTTTACCTGCTCCTCCAGCTGCTGCTCCAGCTGGGCAATGACGTCCTCCTTCTCCTGCACCAAGGCCTGCAGCTCCTGGCACCGCTGGAACAAACGCACCTCTGAGTCTCCGGACTGACTGTCTGGAGCTTTCAGCTTCTCCTCCATCCACTGCACCTGAAATCACACATGCATACTGTACTAAAAAGAACACACAGGAAGTACGGGTAAAAAAGCTTTTGTTTGGATCCCTACCTGCTGGTGAGCGCTGAAGGCCCGTTTTTCTGCATCGATCACCTGTGTTTCCAACGTTTGAATCTGGGAAAGGTAGAGCAAAATATTTTATTTCATTTTATTTCACCTTATTTGTATTCTCCTAATACTTGCTACTTAATCCGTATACAATCTCCTACAAAAAAAAGATCTGACATTTGTCCTTTATTTCCCCTCAGCTTCACCTCTGAGTTGAAATATCAACTGCATTTGAGTCCCGAGCCAAACACAACAGCACCAAATAAAGACAAAGAAAGTGCTGCATTCTGAATGAGCGCACTGCTCGAGATAACGCTGCTACGCTGGAAAAGAGCAGATGCTTGACAGCTGGTCTTCGGTCATTTATGACTCAGAAGAATGTTTAGAATCACAACTAGGATACTCAAAGTTCAGAGATGTATCTAACATGTAGATTTACATATAAATACATACATATATTCTTATGAAATACTAAATAATCTAATGGCTTTCATTTGACTGCTGATATTTTCTACCACCTCATAAAGGTTATTAAAGTTATTTCCCACAGCTTACATTTCTACTTTATGCTCAAGTTATGTTTGTGCTGTCCAAATTTGGAACCGGATTTGAGGTATTTTATAATTGTTAGATGCATTAAAATAATTGAAGTTACAATCTTTCTCCTTGGCAGCACCTATGGAGATAAGCACTAATTGCAGATGTGTTTATGTATCTCACTTGTTTTTGAAGTTCCATCGTCTGTAGTCATCACACTTTTTTTTTCATTTGTTCAGCCATTATAACGGTTTACTTGCAACACTAATAAAAGGTACGCTGTTTCACATGTTGGTTGAAGAGCAGGTCTGTTGCGTTAGCTCTGCCTACCCTCTCTGGCAGACAAACCCACGCCGCGTCAACTGTGCTGCGATTTTTCCCACAGACACCCAGTTCCTAACACTGCAAATGCTTGTGTCTTAGTTGACTGTATTTCCAGTCTGTCTTTGTGTTTTATATAAGCTGTAACTGGTGTGCTGTCTTGAACAGGTCTCCACGGAGGTATAAAAAGAACTGGATACAGAGCTAGAGGTGCGGCCCTG
>NC_139836.1:8082751-8092751 GCF_963691815.1 Echiichthys vipera | reverse complement strand
ACTGCAGCAACAACTTAAGAGACATTAGCATGAAAATGGACGTCATATATTTAAATATTTTATTTAAAATGATTTATTACAGATTGATGACTAGAAACCCTTGACATGCAGTGCTGAGCTGCATCTCAAATTAATCTTCAGGGTCTCAGCTTTCATCATGCAGTATCACCTTCTGGTGGATAAATACAAGCACAGCGACGTTAACTGTACATGCAACACTTTCACTTTCTACGTCAAATGACAAAATATTTTTTCTGTGAGACAAAACAAATTCCACTTGATTTAAACTTATATATCTTACGGACTGTTGCCAAACGAATGTTACACTTGGAGGTACAACTTAAGTAAAATGCAGTAAAATACTGCAAAAGGCAAGTAACT
Source organism: Echiichthys vipera (assembly GCF_963691815.1). Lineage (NCBI taxonomy): Eukaryota > Metazoa > Chordata > Actinopteri > Perciformes > Trachinidae > Echiichthys > Echiichthys vipera. The sequence goes on along the minus strand of NC_139836.1, from coordinate 8,092,370 downwards.
CATGACGGTACAGTCCCGATTATCCCAATGATGAAATTCACCATTAACTAATTATGTTTGTTTTTTTTAAATTATGATCCATAATATTATCGATTACTGTCCCATCCCTAGGGAAGACCGATGAGAGGTTAAGGTTCACACATTATGGTGATTTCAAGACTTACAGCCCCAAATGTACTCACACACACAACGTGAGTACTCGTGCTGCGACACTGCATCCAGACACACACGCACACACAAAAACACACACGCACGCACTCACGCGCGCACACACACACACACTGACGCTGCACCACCCCTTCTCAGCCGAACAACGCTCTATCACCTCTGCAGTCAATTCCCTCTTCAGATCCAAACTCCGGCTCAACTTCCATTCCTGGAATTCCACAACTGGCGTTCCCTGGCCAACCTCCTCCTAAACCCCCCCACCCACCTCTTTGCTCCATCCCCAGCCAGCTCACAAAGCCTCTTTCTGTAGACGCTACTACTCACAGTGCTGACCTTTAGGTTTAATACCAGAAAGGTTCACCAAAATAGTTACAGTCGGGACTTATTCTGAGGCAAATATGCTCATCAACTCTCTAAAGTTAAAGTTCAATTGTGTTAATTGTCAAATAGATCCCGTAACTGGTGACAAATAGAGGGACAAACTCAATTCAATGCACAAGCATGAAGAAAAGCAACGTCTGTGTGAGGGCGGGAAAAAGTTTGAATAACTCGAGGTTAGTGGTAGACATCTATGTGGTGGTGACGAGGCAGCTAGAGTGTGTGTTATATGTGTTTAATGACACGCATACTGAGTGTGACATGTCTGATGTGATACGCAGTTGGTCCACATGGTCAGTAACTCTCGTATTGCTTTTTTACAAATGTGGCATAAATCAGAATGGAAGACCAAACCAGAATATGCCACTCCACCCATTTTGGTTATAGTGGGTGTCTACTGTATATACAGTATATGCCCCGTCAGTGTGTGTATTCTTATGGGTGTAGTTTCCCCTCTTAAAACAATTCTTACCTTTCTTGCATTTTTACATTTTTCTTTTGTAATCTTAAAATGCTCCTAATAAGTGCATGGCAACTCCAACTAGGCAAAGTGCACTGGAATGCCTGTCAAAGTGGAACCTCCTACTAGCGAGACTTCGTACTTCCTATTCCACTTGTGCGCAGCATTTCTCTCAGCGCAGGGGGGCTGCGACTTTGGAGGGAATCACTGTGAGACATTAAAAGGATAAGTGTTTAAAGGGATACTCTATATTTCATGTATTGTCAGTTTATCCCATGAAAAGATCATACCAAAAAATGTATTGATGCTTCTAAGTATTGTTTGTGTGTGTGTGTGTGTGTGTGAGTGTGTGTGTGTGTGTGTGTTTAAAGCCTGATTTAGAGAACATCCTTCATGTGCCATAGAGCTCTATTGCTGTTTATAGGCTGAAAGGTTCTGAGATTGTGAACCAGGTGACACGTTGCTTTATTATGATAAACAGTAATGTAGTTGATGCCAAACACATCATCCAGCAGCTGTAAATACCCCCTAGAGCTCTAAGTGTGTATTAATCCGCAGCTGCAAATAGGCCTTAACCACTGCGCTGCATTTCCTCCTGTTTGAGTAACATTTGCAAAAAAAAAAAAGAAGAAAATTAGAGAAGGAGCTGGAAGCACATCTACTCTGGATCTGGTCCAGGTAGAATGACTTCTGAAAGAGCGATCACAAATCAAGACTGCAGGAAATCGGAGACATTTAGCCATACATGTTTTAGCCCCACGCTGGTTCACACAGGAAGCGCCACGCTGCCTTTTGGCGACCAGTTGTTGAATGCTTACCGTTTCTTTTTCCGCTTTTGCATATTAGACAGCAATTGGCTTCTGAATCTGCAATGTTTGCGCTCGAATGTCATATTTCAGGCAAGTGCACAGACATCTCGAGCTTTACAGAGGGACATTAAATCCCTCTCTAGTGACAAACGTTGCACAGATACAAGTCAGTATATTGAAGGTCAGACACTTTAGGACATAAACATTTTTGGAGCCTATTGGAGTCTATTCATTTATCATTTGCATTTCACCAAATTCAAAATGCTGATATATACTTCATAGGGATGAGATTCAGAATATTTCAAAGAGAGACACACAGACGGAGAGACTGAATGATCAGCGAGTGTGTTACTTTGAAGGGGGAGCCTGACAGAAAATGTAACACATGGCCTCTTTGTCTTCATCATGAGATGTGTAGCCTACTGTTACAGCTGGAGGCCCCGCAGGCCAAAACTAACGTCCCTCCCAAATAGCTGCACCCACTCACGCAACACCAGTTTTCACTTTTGTGCAGAATCACTGTTGAAAACAGCGAATTTGACTTGACCTTCATACACACGCGTGCACACACAGAATAACTGACTGCTTCAACTTGCAAACCCACTTACTGTGCAACACACACACGCGTGCACGCACGCACACACGCACACACACACACACATACACAGACACACACACACACACACGCACACACATACATACATTCGTATATATTAAACTGGGTATTTCCTCCCCTGGGCGGCTCAGTCTTTACACAAGGCCTCATTTTTTTCTTTCTTTCTCATTTTTCTTTCTTTCATTTCTCCCCTCATTTCCTCTCCATCCACTCGCACATACTTTCTAAGAATTGAGCAATTTGTGAAGTCCAGATTCATGCTAATTTATATTCAATTAACTCAGTTAGATGATTCAAACTCATTTTTAAATAGTTAACATTTGAATGTTTTAATCTTTTTATAAACCAAACACATAACAAGGGTGCTCGCACAGCAAATAATATCTCAACAAGTCAAATGGACTCATTTCAGTAGTACAGAACAACCCAGAGTGCTGCAGTTGCATCAATAAATGGGCTCAAACCTATAGGTTGTTCAGAGGCCTCAACAACAGACTGAAGCACCACTGAAAATGACTTCTTCGCCCTTTTATCCGCCCACCTCCACAGTTAGATATTAGGGGGATTTTGGAGTGACGTACATGCGCCCCCGCACAGCTTTAAAACAACAAGCTCTGGCTGAGTCGGTGGGAGCCACAGTAGAGAAAGAAACATCAGCAGGGGTCTGCGTGTTAACATGATGAGCTCATAGCATCAGCAGGTCAGGGAGCACAAAGTGACGGGTCAACCTACGGCAAAACCTACACCAGTAAAATAACTACATGTTCATCGATCACCGTCCAGTGCAATTTGCATACCGCATACTCCTCAAAAAGTAGATTTGAAATAAGCTTTGGTCACTATATCTGCATGACTTGGCGATATATGTTTGATTTTGTCCTTTTATTAAAAATCTGATTGTGAGTTTCATTCATCTCTGGTATGATTCAACTAGTTTGGGGTGCTTTTTTTGTACTAAGCGACTAAACTTCTGCCAGGTTCACTGAAGTTTTGTATCTTTGTAATGAATGGAATGTAAAATCTATTGACTATCAGGTCCAAAAGTATTTCTGTCAGTAGGAAGGTTGAGAAAAAAACATTTGAACTCTGTTTGAACTCTGGATCCTTGGGAACTAAATCAGATCAGTGATATTCCGTAGTGGTCAAATGAAAGGATTACTGCTATTCTTCATTAGATTTACGACAAACTCACAGGCCCCGTATTACTGGGAAAAACAGTTTAGAACAGGCTAAGGTCTACGAGGTGGTGAGCCCAGACAAACTAACATGAGACTATTTCAATTTAAACTGGCGCACAACACAGACAAGGCGACTGAGCTCTTAACTACTACCTAACAGTTTACACTACTGAATGAGAAAAGTAAACCGTTGAAATAAAGAAAACACACTGTGTGTCATTCAGAGTTTAATGGTGTGTTTAATGATGGTGTTGAGCAGAAAAATGCTTTAAACGTAGTTAAACCCAAACCTGTCAAATAGGATGGATGCGAGCGAAAATATCCAGCCGAGACTTTCACATGTGCTGCGTGGGCTGCAAAAACCCAGAAAAAGCCAGTGATTCTTCCAAGTCTCTACGGGAGTTTGTTTTGCCGTCCAGCTGAGCTTACTTTGACTCTGTAATTGACTGGAGCTGGGTCAATCCCGTCATGCAGTGCGTGGCGGAGCCGTGTGGTCAGACTGCTGTTTACATTAGAGCTCTAATCAGCCTCCCTGGAGAGCAGCTTCAGATCTAGGCCACTGAGCAGTTCGGGCCGGCCCAGCGCTGCTCTGTACCCACCGGACACACCGCAGCTCTCTGTGTGAGAGTGGATGTCCTCCTTGTGCTTATGAGGACGACATGTTGTTGATTCATTTTGGTGCAGTGACCAAATCATCTATTAAACAATGTGGCCAAACATGGACTTCCTGTAGGTGGTACTGTCACAATCTAAGCTCATGCTGTAACCACCGCGTTCTTCTGTTGACTCCATTCACGTGATTCTCGGACGGGCCCGTTTCCGTGTTGGGAAGTTCCGACTTGGGTGTGTTCACGGGCTTTAATTTCGTAATGTGGAAACAACACGGATGCTACACCGTAGATGTGTTTTATTTTATTGCTCAAACAACACGTCCATTGCTGTTTCAGTGTTTATTTCCAGTTTGAAGCTTTATATTAGTAATTTTGTCTCAGACTTTTCTTGCACAAGTACAGTTCCTTAAACCCGTATCATATTGTTTTACTGGGATTGTTATCAGGTTATTGCTTCTACCTAATCTACTCACTCTACATGAACAGCAACGGTTACAACCTGTTATGTTTAAAATTACATGTAAGCAAAAAAATTGACCTGAATTAATAAAGCATTTCTTTCCATCAACCCATTTACTTTTGTCCACTTTATTTCTGCACAATATGACGGCAAATTTTCCGTGACATTCTTAGTAAAGGGGCGTTCACGCAAATTTTCTTTATTCCGACATCACATGAATGCAGCATTGGATCTAAAATATTAAAATATTATAAGATATAATCCTTGACACCCATAGCCCTTCTGGTTTTTCATTCCGCCCATCTCATTAAGGTTTAATTTATACCGATGATGCAAGCTGAATGGAACTGCCCGAAATTAAGCAGATGACGCAAAACGAGCAGTACGCTGGTTCAGCATTAAACACGTCTGCTACAGTATGCGTGTGGGGGATAGTGGCTGCAGCAAAGGTTGCTTCATCATCCAGCTCATCATAATTCCTCCTGTCCTTGCGCCATCCTCCACTCTGTACCCCAGAATCGCCTGGGGTACAGAGGTCCACCATCACCGAGCACGCTCCGATCCTTCAAACGCATCTCAGAGGAGACGAGGAGCGAGGAACCACGGGTGAATTTGATGCAGACAACACCACTGCAACAGGAATCTGAGCTCCAACCAATATCTGTTTTCTCCCTCACAGCTGTTTTGTTAAACACATTTTAATTGTCTGTTGGTGTTATCTATCTATCAGTCACAGACTCCTCACCTGTAAAGTAGCTTTTCTATTCACTTTCCCGTACTAAGACAAGGCTCAAGCTGGCACCATATAAATCATAAGCAGTGGTTTTTACCATTTGGCCACAGCAGATTTGCGGACTGAAGTTAACTTGAACCGACCTTGTCAGCGGTGAGTTCTCGGATCTTGATTATCTGCACTCTGAACTTCATGAGCAGCGCCTCCAGGACCATACACTTGTCCTTCCAGTCCTCCTGGCTCATAGCCTCCTCCCCCTCTGCCATACTGCCCGACCCTCTGGAAAACACACAGACACACACACACACACACACACACACACACACAAACAGCAGTGAGAGACTGAGAGTATGATAGATAGATAGATAGATAGATAACTTTATTTATCCCCGAGGGGAAATTAGGTCATCGTAGCAGCGGTACAGAGCACATAATATGCACATAATAATGCAGATATATATTTCCTGTGGGAAGGTATTGTTTTAATTTCCCCCTCCAAAGGAAGGGAAGTGTTCAGCTAGAGAAGACTGTCTTTTAGGCTATTTGGGATTCAGTATCTTGCCCAAGGGCACTTCAGCAGTGAACGATCGCTGACATGGGGACTGCAGTTTGGCTTCTAAAGAACAATGAAAATAACTCATCTTCAAGTCTACAACTTTACCAATTTTCATACCAAAAGTTCCAGGTAGTAATTCAGTTTCCCCAGAACTATATTTGTGTCAGAATTTTTCCAGAACAGCAATGAAACTCATGAGGAATAGTGTCAGTATTGCATTAGGGCAAAACATGCTGTATTTGTCAGTTCTTTAAAGGCCCCATATTGTACAAAGTCAGATTTCCATGTCTTTTTTGTTTTAAAGCAGGTAGAGGTGCTATATTATACTGTGAAAGCATCACAACACTCAATCCACAGAGAAATACACACAGCCTGTGTCTTTAAATGAGCCGTCAGGACTTCTGTACGGTTGGGATGTAACACTTTTACTATATATAGACCTTTTTAAAGATGTAAACATAAACATTCCAAAACACTCCTAGTTTATTTCCTGTTGCAGTGAATGTGAATGGCATCAGCTGACAGGAAGTTATCAAGGACCACGGCTGTTGCCTATCAATGCAATTCAGTTGAAAAGGTCTATCCGGCTGTTAAGACGTGATGTAACTCCCTTTCAAAATATCATTTCCGGGTCCAAGCCTCGTATCTCTACAACGCCGCAGTGCCGTAAACCCAATTATTCAAACAGACGTGATTTTAAAAAAAATAACGTATTTGTAATTTTACCTCTTTCTTATCGATATAAAAGACGTCTAACTGACGCAAGAGGTGATCGTAACTGTTCAAATGTTCGGACGTTGCTGTCTGTTTTCTTTCAACGGAAATCGTATTTTGAAAGGGTTGCGCCAAACTTATCGGCCGGATAGGTAGAAAGTGTTGCTAAAGGGCTGCGATGATGGTACTGAGACACCGAGTGTGCAGATGCAGAAGAACCCAGAAACACTGACCAATCAGAGCAGACTGGGCTTTTTCAGGAGGGGGGCCTTAAAGAGACAGGTGCTAGAATGGAGCGTTTCAAAGAGGCTGAACCAGATTTTGAACCGTTTTAAGTATGTCGACCAAAAATTACTTAGAGGAAAATAGAAGGGGGGTTTTTCAGTTTGAATTGGTTCAGCCGTGACAACATCAGTGGGTGTGTCATTCAAAGATAGAACTACACAGCCTTCTCCTCAAGTAAAGTTAGTGTCTTTGAAAAGGCCTTTACACACTGGTCCATATCTGATTTTCTTTACTGCTTTTTAAATTTTATATATATAAGTCCAATCCAATGACTACTATTAACAAACCAATATATGGCAACTCTCTAACCCAAATACGCACAAACATATCCAGACACATACACAAAAATTGACAGAGGGTTTGTTGTTGTAAAGATGTTTTGCCACCAGCCAGCACCTGAAATATTCCAGGGTCGAGGCCCGCTGGGCCAGTGTGGGAAGTGGGTGTATCACTTAGTTCAGCCAAACAGAAACACGCCACAGTTTATCCAAAACACCTCGACACCCTCCCCGGGACGGACTTGCATCATGTTTTCCAGCACTATCGTAGGAAAACAGGCGGTTCATTCAGAGAGGAAAGAGATGGGATGAGAGAGACGGATGAGGATCTCTGATGGAGGAGAGCAACAGGAGGAGGAAGAAGATAGAACGTCTGGGTTTCTCTTCCAAGTAATAACCTCTCATTACCAGCCTGGCCTCCTCACAAAGAGACTGCAAACATGTGTGGAGGAAGACCATAAACTGGTTTCCACAGGCTTATTTCTGTTGCCTGTTTGCTGTGGTAAACACTGACGAAGGCAAGGCAAGGCAAAAAGAGCTCTCATCCCACAAAACAAACATAAATGACTATAAAATGTGACATATGGCATGTGGATAAACCATGTGATGCTATATATCTGTTCTTACATTATACATACCCATTTCAAGAGGAATGATTCATTTTCTAACTTCTTGTTACAAGGTTATTGAGATACTTTGTCAACCAACACAAATAGCTATTATCATTTTACTGATTGATCACCTAGTAATGTATGACTTACTCTCAGAAAAAGCATCAAAGTCCTGATTTACCTAATTCAGTTTTATTATGAAATCCCTGAGAACACCCTCTCTAAACATCTTCATAATGAAGTTGGTTTAATATTCATATTACACAATTTATGGTGTATTTGCTATAGTTACGATGTATAAAGTATTTTAATTCTGTACCGTTTTGTCTTTTTAGGAGATGAGTCACTCAAATGTCCTTGTAAGTACATGTTAAGTAGAATTTAATGAGATCCTATGAGAATATTAGTCCATTTTCTATAATGAGTGACTTGTTTTTTTTTTCTCCAGGCATCATTCCACAGTGATGATGAAAGGTGGTTAACGGAAAACATCCATTTAACCCCCTGAACCCTGACTCTGAGCTTCTTTTTGTCTCTTTCTCTCTGTCTCACTTCCTGCTGAGTAAAGCAAGAGCAGAGTTTACTGTCTGAGTGTTTCCCTGGGATTTTGGTCTGGACTAGTGATGTAGTGAGCCATAAGTGAGCCACGACTGGGATGAAAAACGCAAAGTACCCTGTATGTCGCTTACTACACAAGGCATACGTTTGTAAACACTCCAAGAATTCCTCCAAAGACTAAAACAGTCAACAATGAGCCACTATAATGCAATAAAAATGTGACTTTAAATAGTTTGTGGTACTTTAAATGGCATTTACAGACACTATAATAGATCACAGCTCGTGTATTTTTGTTTCCTGTCATGTCACAAGAATATTTTGACATTTCATTTTCAAAATAAGGTCGCCTATATTGTATTATAAGCGGATATATCTAGGCTAACACCAGGCACAGTTAAACCTTTTTGCTTTAAGAGGGAATTTAGGAGAAGTGGTAAAGACTACTGTCCTCACATTCATGAGTGTCCTCAACTGATTTCACATCACTGTTACACCGAATAACAACTGTCAGCAAAGGTTTCAGTGCTTATTTGTCCCACAAGTGAACGACAAACACCGTTTGATACCGTTAGCTAAAACACTACCATTTCCTATTTAATTCAAACACTGCAATGTTCTTCAAAGTTTCTCGACTTACCTTTGAGAATATTTGATGGATATCAACTATATTTGGGACTTCACGCCATGTCGACAACGGCGTCCATTCATTTCTTGTTATTCCTGTTGAGGAAACTCCTAGTTCATGAGTAAAACGGTGAATTTCTCGCTTGCCCAGAGGATTTCATTTCACCCTCAGGCAAAAAAGTTGGAGACGGGATGGATTTAGAGGGCGTGGTTTCGCACAAAACGTCCAATCACAATGCCGGTGGGCGTTTCTCTAGGCTGCAGGACCCACCATAGACATATAAAGAGTAGATGCCGCATCGAACGTTGGGCCGCGAGAAATGCGGCCGCCATCTTGGATCGGTCCTTCTCCCAGATCAGTTCTATGAGTGACTCGTTGAGCCTCTGAGTTGAGCAGCAGAAGGAACAAGATGCCAGAGCCCTGTGCAGCGTATTCCTGCTCTAATCTAATATTACAATATTACAATTCATAATCAGTACGGTACAGTACAATTTTAAACAATTATACATAAATCCATGCATTTTTTAATGTAATAGTGAGTCCCTCAGGCTGTGGCAGGTAGATAAATATTTAGCTGCC
>NC_139836.1:7932751-8080251 GCF_963691815.1 Echiichthys vipera | reverse complement strand
TAGCATATTTTATACATTGACATGATTGTATAATTAAACTCTCAAACAGTAATGCTAATGAGTTAACTGTTGGTGTGCCTCATACAGGTCGGAGTCATGGTGGTGAAGAAGAAGACTGCCAAAGTAGAGGCTGTGGTTTTGGATGAAGAGAAACTACACAATCTGATAGGTACTGTGACCAAAGTACTGATGAGCAAATAGCTTAAACATCTACAGTACAGTAATTCAGCCTGTTGGTGCTCCCAAAGAGATATTAACCGTACTGTAGAGCACAGAGCACTCTGGGAGTACCCAACTATTCACTCCACTGCTACATTATACAGTGGATATCAAAAATAGAGAACAAGTTATTAATGCTTGATTTATTATGAAATACTATTAAAAAACAGTGAGCAAAATCAAAGTACATTTTCAGATCCCTCCCAGTTATTGGGGTTAATTTACTTAAGTGTTGGACACACCCCATTTATCTGCAGCTCTCCTGGTTACTTTGTAAGATGGCAGCTGCTCTAAGGAGACTGAAACCCTGAGACAGCAGGTTGTCCAGATGAAGGTCAAAGGGATGACCCTCTCAGCCATCAGAGAGAGGTTTGGGCGTTCACAGTCTGTGATTTCAAGAATATTAAAACTTTACAAGGACACAGATTCATTTAATTCCCTCACAAAGGTCAGCGAAGACAGGATTATGAAAGACTCTCAATGGGGAATCGGTTCAACACTGCAGCTGGAGTTGCTCACCAGTTCATTGCTAAGGAGCATGTTGTGTAGACACATCATGCACTTCAGTGATAAGAGCAAATTCAATTTATATGGGTCTGATGGGAAACATTATGTCCGGCATAGGACTGAACCCAAAGTTTGTCAAGAAGTCAGGAACATTTGGAGGAGGAAGTGTCATGGTTTGGGGATGTTTTCTGCAGCAGGAGTTTGGCCTCTCTTACGGCGACATGACAGGGTGAATGCTAATGTTTATGTGAACCTCCTTCAGACACATGCAATACCTCCACTGCAGTTGTCTCCCAATCAGCTACAATTTTCCTACAAGACAATGCCCCGTTACTACAAAACGGGTTGAGTAGTTCCTTGAAGCTAAGAATATTGAAACAATGAAATCTCTAGCCCAGAGTCCAGATATAAACCCCATAGAGAATATCTGGAAAATCCACTGTGACAAAGTAATGTGTAAGAAACCCACTACAGTTACTGAACTGTGGAAGGGACTGAGTCAGAATGGACCCAGATCAAACCAGAGCAGTGTGAGAAACTAGTGATGTCCTGTGGGTGCAGATGTGCTGAAGTCATTCAAAGCTGTGGGCTCTACACTTCCTGTTCATTTTTGAATCCTAGAGAAGAAAACATTGTTGAAATCTTCTCTTCTGACACAGTGGTTACTGTTCTCTAGATTTGCTCACTGCTTTTTACCCCTCAAAATAAAGGTTTTTGTTGCAGTGCCTTGGTTATTTAAAAAAGCGGTAGCGGTATAGCCACAGTTGATATTCTATTGAATTCTGAACAATAAAAAATAACAGTATTTCAGAATATATCAAGTATTAATAATTTGATCTCCAGTGTATGTTACAGTGCTTATTGTTTAGGAACATGTTATCTTTCCCAGCATCGCTCACTGTGGATGGAGGAGAGGATGGAGTCCGGCAGGTTGCCCAAACCCTGCAGTCCTGCTTGGAGCTGACAGAGCCGGTGCAGCAGATCCAGCTGGTTAAAAAGGTTGGTTTTGGGAGCAATGCAAAAAATGACCTCCTGTCATCTTCAACATGCAGGGATTACGCTGACTTTATAGACAAACAGCTTGATCTAATACATTGTGCAACAACAATATTAGTGTGTCTGTTTTTATGATGTTATGCTTTGTTTTAATTATTTAATTAGCTATATGGATGGAGTGATATCGTACAATATATGACCATTGTTTGTCCATACTGCACCAGGCAGGGTCCCAGCTGGAGGCGCTGAGTGAAGAGGAGCCTGATGGAGCCCTTCTAGAGGCCTGTCTACACACCTTGTCCCTGGTTTACACCTCCCTGCAGGCCAAGAACCCCCTACGACGAGCCATCGCAAGGTACGTAGCAAATATTAGGATTCTTAGTTTAAAACACACCTGTTTCAACTAAATGAGATGGAGACTATACAGCGATTTCAGTGGCCACTTGGTGGTGAGACAAACAGAGATTTGATTCTGCCTTTAAATGGCAAAAAGAATCAGTGTTTTTGAAATGGCATATCTTATAATCTGAATCCTCACCCTAACAATTCAATTCAATTCAATTTCAATTCAATTTTATTTATAGTGCCAAATCATAACAAACGTTATCTCAGGACACTTTACAGAGTAGGTAAAGACCACACTCTATAACAGTTATGTAAATTCCATATCAGTGTCCATGGAGCACGGAGGAGCATCTGAATAACTCAGACCAAAAACTTCAGGAGTCCTGATATTATTTTTAGGAGTTTCTTCTAACTGCCACTTTCTGAGTTTTTTTTTGTTTTATCATTACGACGTTGTGTCAATAACATGTGCCTGTGTTGCTTTCCTCAGCGCCTTAGGTTCAGTACCAGCCTGGTTACAAGAGCGAACTGTAAGCAGTTTGTCTGCCTGCTTGTCTGACTGTCTGTCCAACCCAGCTTCAGACCAGTATCCACACATCATAGACACCATCACTGCCTGTCTGGATGGCTTCAGTCTCGGTGAGTGGGTGATTGACTTTATTCTTACTGCAGACCTCTTCTACTTTTTATCACTACTTAATTAACCTTCACTGAACCAGGTTAAGTCCCGTTAAGATTCAGAATCTCTTTTTAAAGGGAGACCGGGCCAAGATAGGCAGCGACAATGGTTAAAACCTCCAGACAGACAGAACAAAATGCATTACATTACACCATTCACAACCAACGCAAACAAAAGATGCAGTCTGAATGTCATCTTTTAAAATGGATTCAAATTATTTACCGAAACCAGTTCATGAAGTTTTTGGCAGGGGTGTGCATAAATGAGATCCCCATAGTCCAACATGGGCAAAAATGTCACAGCAACAAGTCTCTTTTTTACATTATGAGAAAAACACAACTTTAAATTTAAAGGTAAGAGAATCATCAATTAAAATACCCAGATATTTAAAGGAGTTAACGTTCTCAATGACTTTTCCCTCAAGAGTGACCGCTGAAGGGACATTCTAGTCTAGTTTGCATTTAGACACAGTTTTAATGGAGACAGGGTGTTCTGAACGACATTTAAAGCACATTTTAAATGTCAGATAAATCTTCCTTCAGTTTCTGTTATTAACTACCCCTCCAAAATTTATTTTCTCCAGGTGAGAGATGCATTAACAATCTGCTGCCTGAAGGTTAGTTTCTAGCTTACTTGTTTATTTTGCTTTGTTTTTTATAAAAGTGGAGAATTTCAAGAAAATTCTCACTTATTTTCTTTGTAGTGTTGCAGTTTCTTTACAAGGGATTGAGTGAATACCTTCATTCGAACAGGTATGAAGGCATATTGCTAATTTCTCCTCATCTCCTCTTCTATATCTGTTTTGTACTGCATTTGATTGTGTAGCTGTGGAAGCTTTATTTGCTCTTTGTTAAAACGTGCTTACTGCAACAACTTGTTGTGAGCGGAGTGTGTTTCTTGGGTGCATTGACATCTTGAATTGAGGCTTCTTGCTCTGTTGCATTACAGTCAAATAAGCCAGTTTACAGGCCGGTGCATGACAATATTTAGTTGATCCGTGTGTCTTTGTCGCCCCCTGCTGTTATCCAAGTGGTCTAGCAGGACGTCACATCGCCCAGGCCCAGCTGATGCATTCGTGTTTGGCTGCAGTAAAGACCTCCATGCTGGTGATCCAGAGATCCCAGGAAACCGTCAGCGCTACCCTGCAGGCAGAACAGAATCACTGCAAGTTGGAGGACACACTGAGCAGCCTCCTTGGCTGCTACACACACATCCTCACTGATGGTAAAAAAACAGGAGTCACACCTGTCATACTGTATACACAGGCCCAGCTGATGGATGTAGACATGTAGATCTTCCTTCATTTCCATGCAGGAATATCCATCAACATCCATCCTTACAAGTTATTTATTACTTATTTTGCAAACGACATATCTTGTTCCTGATGTCTCCCATTGTTTAAGGGGAGACATACTTTTCTTGAAAAAAGGAAATCTACTTTGTTGTTGTTGTGTCAAGATATAGACACAAGCTAAACCTGATATATCATCATCGGGGTTATAATAGTAAATCATCATTTTAAGGGTCTCGGGCATGTACTCTCTACTCACCCCCAGTTCTACTCTCCATCTTCCTTTTTTCCCTGTGTATGGGACTACTTAATTGATATGGAGAAATATCAAAATATGAAGCCCTTTTTTTTAAATTTTTTTAAGCCTGCTGATCATCAGCGTCTGTGTAAGAAACTACCCGTTCACTTGTGTTGTAGTGGAGGAGAGCAGAGATGGAGTCAGAAATATAATTGTCAAACATGATTTTGACCAATTCAATTAATTTGTTTGAGATGTAACTCTAAAAGGTGAACAATGTGAAGTCTGAAAATACATTTGTTCCATTTTGAATAATTTAGAATAATTTAGGGTATTTTTACTGAAAAATCCACCAGGATCTGCACCCATGGATATCATAGTCTGAGTTAAACATAGACGGTGTAGTGTATTTTTAATATGTAGTGAACTCTGCAGGAGTCCGCAATCTCATCTTTTTGAGAGAAGTTCAATTTTTTTCAAGTATTTAATATTATTATTATTTTAAGGTTGTTCACAAACAATACATTTTTTTTCTAATCAGCTTCACAGGAGCAGATGATGTTACGGACTTCCCAAACTCTATATTGCTCCATTTTGAATGAGGGCCATTGAAATGCTTAGAAATAAATAAAATTAAAAAAACTAAAGGTGCACACTTTCCTCTCACTTCTTTCCTCCTCTGTTCCTTTTCCTGTTTGTAGAGGAGTTCGTCCAGTCGGTCCAGAGTACAGCCGGCATGGCTGTAGTGCTATTGATCAGGTCTGTCATGGGTTGTGGAGATGAAGTTGCCTCTGTGGTGAGTTGAGCTTGAAGAATTCACTTGAGAATATGTTATGTTCTGAATGAGACTGACTGGTAAAGTAATGATGTTGGAAGTAAATGTCTTTCTTGAACTTACAAGACAACAAATACAGTATGATGAGGCATGTATAAAAGTGTTGAAATAGTTCTCGTATTTATTCTCTTGAAATGTTCTTGGTCATTCTCGTCTTTGTGTTTGTGTATCAGGTGTGTAGTTTGTTGCGTAGCTCAGCGCACGGTTTGGACTCAGCCCCTCAGTGGCTAAAGCAGAGGTGTGTGAGTCTGTGTACCAGTGGTCGCCCCCCGGGTGTCTCCCTTTATCTGTGTCATGGGGCTCTGGCCATGTTGAGCTGGAAGGGCGCTCTCCCAGGGCCACAGAGGGAAGAGTTGCTGCTGTTGGTCCCAAACACGCTGCTGGATCTAGATGTCAGGTGGGTGTGCTAAACTGATCCCCATTCAGTACTGACTAGTCTAGGCCGTAATAATTTCATCAAAGAGTACAGTTCAGTATAAGAATTAGTCTTAAAAGTCTTTTTAAAACAAAGCATTTAAATGCTGCCCAGAGTTCAAAGTGATGAGAACATCTCTGGTAAAAATCCACAGTTTTTCTGAAGTGTAAACTGCATGTCTTATTATTTTTATTTGATGTAGTATAAAGGAGTCCAGTACAGCCATGGTGGTGGCTCGGGTGCTGACCCTGTGGAGCACTGCTGCCCTGGACTACCTGCAGGGGCACAGGCAGCCCGGCCCTCCCCACCTCAAACAGCCCCTCAGCGGAGGCTCGGAGCTACAGCGACACCTGCTGGAGCACATCTACTCCCACTGGGAGCACCCATTGGATGGAGTCCGCCACCAAACCCGCTCCCTGTTCCGCAACCTCCTCGTCCTCCATCAGCAAAGCAACCCGTCCATCTCTGACCCAACCAAAGACCCTTACATCACAGAGCTCACCCAAAGCCTGCTGGGACTGGAGTGGCACATGAGGGGGAAGTACGGCTCCTTGGGCTGCCTTGTGGAGCTCTATGGGGCTGGGCACCTGCTTGACGTCCAGCCCCAGCTGCCTTCATGTCTCCTGGGCCTGATGGGTGACCAGGCCCTGGCTCCTTATGCCAGCGACCTCCTGGAGAGGCTCTTTGTCAGCCACAAGGCAGAGCTAGCCAGTGAGGCTGGTGAAGGGGACAGGACAGCCACGGAGGACTGGATGGAGCGTTGGCACCAGACGTGGGTCATGCCCCTGCTACAGGTTCTGTGCCGTGCCAGGCTGGATCAGACCACATACATCCTGGACTATTTCCTGCCCAAGCTGCTACGCTGCAGCCCCTCCAGTCTGGCGCACATGGTGCAGGCATTGCAGGACACATCGCAGTGCAGCACAGGTAAAGGCACAAATACACAGATGTCTGCACATAAAGATGCATTAAATCCCATATGTGTGGAGCTCTTTTCTCTCTTTTTTTCTGGTTATTCTCATGATAGATTGATGTTTCCCAGCTTCTCAAAGCATTCTGTTGTGGCAAGAGATATTCTAAAAATGTCTTCTGCACAGTTACAGTGGGTGCAATGTTTAACACAGTCATGTTAAAATGTAAAACCATCTTATGAACACTGTTTTTCTGTCTCGTTAGGACCTTCGGGCAGCAGGGGTGCACTGGGAGCTCTCATGACGTGTCTACGGGCAGCTAGAGCGCAGGGTGTTGTTCCATCCTCAAAGGAGGGTCTGTGGGGAGGACTGGTGCCCCTCTCCCTTCTCCAACAGGCACTGGTACACAAACATGATCAAGTGAGTGACTGTATATCCTTTCTTTTCAGTATTATATAGATATTTTTTGTGTTTTCAGAAATTTTTTGTGGCATATCTTGTATTTCTACTATATTTATGTGTTGTGAAATCCTACTGCCCAGGTGAGGATGGACGCTTTTGGGTTAGTGTGTGAGAGCCACCGCAGCACTGAAGCTCTGACCTCCCAGGAAATAGACCTGACCCGCCACTTCCTGCTGCCTAATCTCAACAGTCAGTCACCAGGCGTCAGACAGCAGACAATCAGCCTTCTAAAGAAGGTGTTAATTTAGTTTTTCACTGAATTTTAAATGTTAAGCTAAGGCCTCAGCCCAGCTTGTGGAGCAGTTTACAAATATATATTGAAATGAAAAGTTTTACAGAGCTTGAACTCCTCTTCTGTTCAGCTGCTTTGTAGAATGAAGGACAGCACTATGCTGCTGCAGAAGAGACTGATCCAGGAGAGAGAGCAGGAGCAGAGAGACGCAGACCAACACACACTACATATGTACAAGGTATGACACAAATCTGGAACACAACAGCGCAGAGGTCTACCTCCGTCTTTTTGTTTTCTGAAAAAGAAGTAAAGGACTTACTTGTGTATTTGTATGCGATGTAGGAGTTCCTGCGCTGGCTGTGTGTGAGGCTGTTGGAGGTTTTGCTTCCTGGAGCTTCCTTCTCTAAATGCCTCATGTCCCTCCACCTGCTGTGTCTACTGGGGGAGCTCTTCACCTTCAGCACAGGTACGCCTGCTGCTCATCCGCAGCGGTCACATAGGACCTATTATACTTAACAAAACATAGTTAACATCTAGGGCTGCTCTGTTATGGCACAGTCATAGTCCCGATTACTTTGGTCAGTACTGAGATCCCAAGTACTTTTTCTCACGTTTTCTCACTGACTATGGAAACATGCATTTATTGAACTTTTAAATAAAAGTTTTTAACAGTGGAATTTCTTGAACTTTAATTCCACTGAAAAACAAATAAAATCATAATTTGAATAAAATGAGATAAATAAATGAAATAAATATTTTCGAAAATAGAAATATAAAAATAAGACACAGATAAATTAGATCAAAACAAGTTAGATCAAATACTGAAAACTCCTAAACATACAGTAATATCAGTAACTAAGTTAAAGCAACGCAAAGGAAAGGGGGTACAGCTGCATACTGCATGACCAAAAAGCTCAGAACATAATCCAACACGCTCTGAGCAGTCTGGAGTTCAGTGCTTTATTCAAGGACACCTTAGTTATGATGCTTGGCACATATCATGTAATACCAGTGGCCAGCTCCCATCTCTGGAATATATCTTTCTGTTGAAGCAGCAGTCGATCCGTCACTGACCAGCCTCTTTTCTTTGATGCCAACCTGATGCTCCAGCTGGCTCAGTGGTCCTCCACCTCTGCCTCTCTGTTTTCCTCAGGCCCTGATGCATATGGCCTCGGTGAAGTTGTGACCTCCACCCACGCTCAGAATGTCCTCTACTGTGTTGCCAGCAACTTCCTGGAAGTCAAACAACAGGCCTCGATGTTATTACGGCAACTCCCACCATTAGCTGTGGGACTTCAGGTAAATAATAATAATAATGATAATAATAATACTAATACTAATAATAATAATGATGGTATGGTACTGTAGATGTGGCATCTTTTATGTTTATTTAAAAATGAAAAAATTCTTATTCATAAAAGTGTAATGTTAATATTTCTGTGATAAAATGAACTTTAACCTTTAGACTCATGTCTCAGTCTGTGGTCTGTGGTGTAAGTTCCAGCCCAGTAGTAGTAGCTGGTACTAATTACATTGGTTCTGTAGGTGAAGCCCAATAATCAGCTTGTACTGTGTAGTAGTATTTTCAAGTTATTTTACTGATCTCACCCTGGTCTTTATGATGTGAGGTGCCCGAGAGGATGTGCAGTGTCCTGCAGGCTGCTCTGGACCTCAGTACCAGCACCAAGCCTTTTGACAGCGTCACAGCAGCCCACCTCCTCAATCTGCTGCTCCACCAGCCAGACCTGAGCCACGCTCTGCTGCTCTGTGCCCAGGAACAGGGCCTCGATTTTCAGCCTCCCTCATCACCGCCCCAGGCTTCTGAGATAGCAATCTTGGAGCTGAACACGCTGGCTGGTGAGAACCAGATGCCCCAATAAATGTGCGTGCGTCGGCACGGAGTAAAATACATCAAAAACTTGTGTTGTTCTTCTGCCCTCAGTGGTTCAGTTCTTGCTGCGCTGTCTGCAGTTAGAGGTGTCGAGGTCCGAGTCGTCTCTCCTGCAGGCAGCTGCTTCCTATCCCCTCTATGGCAGAGCCCACTGCATCACTGCTGTCCTGCAGCATCTAGACACTGAGTGAGCACACAAAGCACAGCGACACACACACATCTGAAACATCCTGCTCCCATTTGCTTCTACTGCTTTGCTGTTGGCGTGTATTTGAAGAGCAAATCCAGCTATGGTCTTAGTTACACGTATTCTTTGTGTGTGTTTAGGAGTCTGAGCCAGACTGAACATTGGAGACGTCTGGTGTCAGAGCTGATTGCTGTGTGCTACAAGATGTCTGATGTGGTCTCCCCTGTAGTCCAGAGCTCTTCCCCAGAAGGACTCATCCCCATGGATACGGACTCAGGTAATCTGATTTCTCAGCCTGGCCTTGGATTATGCTGCATATACTCAATGGTAATTAAAGGACCTGAAAAAAAACTGAAAATATCACTATAGCTTTCATTAACCTGTCATCACAGAGCCGTTCTGTGACAGATATAAAGAGTTTTGACAGGACGTTAGATGACAAAATGCACTTTTAAACAAAGCAGTCCATGACTAAAACGGGAGGCAGTAAGAGGAACATGGCAGTCACAGAGAGGGGCGAGAGAATGTATTCCATTAGGTCATGTTACACTGTCGGGTGTAATGGAAGATGTTCACTTGGAGTCCCTGAGGCGGTGAGTTTTTCTTTTCCTTTTTCCAATAGAATTTCTCTGCAATGAAACTGATTTTTGCATTGTCCTGCCAAGATATGGTAAAATCTCATTTCATTTTCCGTTTTTTTAAACAAGCAAAAGTCCTGGCCAAGATTACATACATACACATAGAAACACAAACCAAATACTAAAAATACCACCATTAATAGAACATTGAAAAAAAAGACGTATCCAGTTGGAGCGTTATAAATGTTATGTTACATCAAAGAGTGCAATGAAGGAAAAAAGATTAAAGGACTGTTTCATCCGCTGATGTAATTGATTTATTTAACCAGGTTATTGTGTCCAGTCTTATTGTAGAGTATAACAGCTGAGTGCATTATACCATAGTAATAGTGCAAAGTACAGTTTATAAGTAACAGTATATGAATGATAAGAACACAATAATCAATTAAATGAATCGGGCATGTGTGTCCAAAAAGAGAGTGAAAGAACTGATTCGATTTGGGAGGTTAAAGGCCGAGGTTACTGTGACCTCACAAAATGCATTTCTGACATTTCACACAAATAGCTAATAGGATAACACGATGAAGGAATGACATTCCAAAAGGTCAAAGGTCAACTTCACCGTAACATCATAACGTTTCTGTCCATTATTCGACGCCATAACTCAGGAACAGAAAGGGAGACATTTGGTCAGCTACTGAAGCAATGACACTAGTCTTTAAACTGTGCTGATTGAATCAATGTAAAGATGTGTGAAGCATCCACGTTTCACCCCAAAATACCCATCATATATTCTGTAAGTGTGGACAGTTTGGATGTAAGCTGCATTTTGACTGGTTGTTGGAGGCGTACAACCACTAGGCTAATTCTAGTTTGTGTGTTTCCACAGAGACGTCAGCAGGTCTGCAGAGGATCCTGCAAGAGATTCAACCCAGGGACACCAATGACTTCTTCACAAGTCCCAGAGAGCTGGACGCACACCACAGAGATGATCACACACCGCCCCAGACCACACACACACCATCACTGAACACAGGTGGGTTAGAGATTATTGTACTGATGCTGTTCAACATTACACTGGAAAATATCTTCTGATATCATTCCACAGTAGTAGATGTACAGGGTTCATATGAAAAAGTATGAAATTGAATTAGAGTCATTTCCAGGTCAGGATAGGTTTGGGAAAAGGGTATGGAAAAATGTTTTTGTTGTTTCCTGACTATTTTCTGACTTTCTAAATTGAAATATATTGAAATATACAAATCACAACAAGTTTACTAACGCAGCATTGCCGACCTGTAGATGACATGACACTAATTGAGCTGGCTGCCGAATGGTGACTGGTTACCATGGTTACCGTTTGCCGTGCAACTGTGATTCTCCTTTATTGAATCTTTTCCATACGTATGGTTGAAATTTTATTTATGATTTTTATTTAGTATTTTATTTATGCGTGTCAGGCTTAAATAGGTGCCTATGAGTGCAGTACTAGAGAGGTCCTGATGGGGGAGGTGTTTGACTTCATTGTAGTGTGGTGTATATACAGTACATTTACACAGAGCACAGTCCAATACTTCTAGGAATCTTAATAAATGATTAACTTAACCACTTTAACCTGACAGTGACAAGGAAAATGAAATGGCAATATGTGTGTTGGGGTACGGCATGTGTAGTATGTGTGACCCAACATAAACAACAAAAGCACATGATGCACATCATGTGACTTTGGACGTTTCTGGTTTCCATTGAATAAACCGTTTTAACATGGTACATAATAAGACAAATATATCTTTCCGTTTGGGTAATAAACCAAAGAGTGATCAAACTTTTTCGTGTGTGTGTGTGTGTGTGTGTGTGTGTGTGTGTGTGTGTGTGTGTGTGTGTGTGTGTGTGTGTGTGTGTGTGTGTGTGTGTGTGTGTGTGTGTGTGTGTGTGTGTGTGTGTGTGTGTGTGTGTGTGTGTGTGTGTGTGTGTGTGTGTGTGTGTGTGTGTGTGTGTGTGTCCGTGTCCCTGTCCCTGTCCCCGTGTGTGTGTGTGTCCCCGTGTGTGTGTTTGTGCGTCCCCCCGTGTGTCCTCCAGGCAGTGAAGGCTACAGGGTGACAGCCCAGATGGTGCTGGTATGTTGCTGGCGGAGCATGAAGGAAGTGGCCATGCTGCTTGGACAGCTGTGTCAGAGTCTTCCTCTGCACCACACCGATGACACGCACACACACCCTGGACTCATCACAGAAGAACAGGTGAGATCCTGACGTACTACATAACACACTCACATAAAGCTCACTCTCATTCTCTTGCTGCCGTTACCTCATATACAGTCAAAATTAGCCGTGTGTGTGTGCTTCGTTTTATTGGTATTTGTTTACAATAGCCATGTTTCAATCCAAATGTAGTGCAAATTTTAACCAAATTTACAGAAAATCTGCAAAAGAAAATGTGACTCGATGCATGTTTTCATCCCCTACAGTTATACAAATACAGGGTTCCCACCCATTTTGGAAAACCTGGAAAACAGTTGTCCAGTCATGTAAAAATACATGAAAAGTCGAATGTCATGAGAAATTATTTCAGCCTTCTTCTATTTTTACCTTTAGCTGAGAATGAACTACTAGGCTACCTACTAGAGCTCCTGAAAACAGAGACGTTATGTTCAGGATGAAATGGTAGTTTATGGATGAGAGTAATCTGAATCGGCTGCTCTCGTCACATGGTAGCACATGCAGGTTGGATGACATTGCAACTTTTAAGCACCAGTGTAGGATCATTGGGCTCATAATTCTGTTTTCATTCTTTATTTGTTTAACTTAGAATGAGCCCTCAAATGTAAATATTTGTCACTGCTGGCTCCCACATCCCTGTCTCTCATACCAGCTAGATCACTCCAAATGTCATGGAAAAGTCCTTGAAAATTATCTTGAGAAAATAGTCGGAACCCTGGAATATTGGAGGTTAAACAGCTTCTCCTGTTGGGAGCCAATTAGACCATTGCAGAGGGAGTTTTCAGTGCCACAGTTACGCCTGACCTAATGTTACCTCACATAAAAATGATCCCAGGAAAAAGTCTTAATTGATGCGTGAATTGCATACAATCCTGATTAGTCTGCTGTGCTAGACCACTAATAAACTGTCACAACAGGAACCAAATTTTAGCATAGCCTAAGCTCTGCTCCCCCCAGTGTATGTTTTGTACGTTGGTAGCCTTGCACATCTGACGCAGGCCCCTTCAAACATCTGCCGTCACTTCACAGCTCTGTCTTGTCACTACTCTTACTGCTTTGATGTCCCATTTTGGGAATGGGATGGCTAACCAAACTATAACAGCTGAGCAGAGGTAGTGTGCTGCTGAGAACACAGGCCAGCCCCCTCACCACGATCACATCGGGAAACGCCGATGATCGGACAGTCTAAAAATACAACTGCCCGGCCCTAACGTGAACACTAATGCTGTCTCAGCTGAAAAGCTATTTACATCCACACACTGACCAAGTGTTCCATGTAAAAAGGTGTCATTTATTCAACTGTGTGTCTCCATACAGTATGTTTGTGTGTGTGTGTGCGTGTGTATATTTGTGACACCACGCTGGGAGGCTCTTCAATTAGCATCCGCCCTTGTTAGCGCTGCGCTTTCATTTGTGGCCCGACCCTGCTGGTTTAACGGCCGCGACACCCCTCCCTTTCCACCGCATTCTTTCCAAATCACTTCCACCACCAGCAGGAAAACACTGAGCGCTTCAAACAACACACACACACACACACACACACACACACACACACACACACACACACACACACACACACACACACACACACACACAGGTTGACACACAGACAGACTCACAGGAATAGTTGTCTGAGTGGTTCAGCATGTGGACGTCCTTAATAACAAGGGTACCAGACATAGGCTGTGTTTGTCTGTGTAGGGGGTAAATAGTGTGTGTGCACGTATGTTGTTTGTTTGCCTGTTAAGCACGTATTTACACTTCTGAGAGAGAAAGTAGGAAGTACTGCACTATGTGCTGAATGTGTGCTTTTTGTGTTTGTGTGATGGAGGAGCACAGTATCAGGAATGTGTGCAAAGATAGTCATCAGACTGTTAAGTACAGGGTTAGCAGCAGGATGTGCTTTGTATTGTATGTATTAGCAATTGGCTTTAACATTTTATTTCATGCTCTTGTGTTTTTATATCCATTCTGTCAACTTTAGATCTTTTGACTACAAGTTTATAAACAGTTGCCCATGTGTACCAACAGGCAATAATCACTGTTATACATTTAGCTGTGTCTACCTTTGATGCAAAACATTGGATGCTGGATTGGATGTGTGACTTTAAAAGTTTTAATTGTGCTTGGATAATAGGTAACAATGAGTAGGCCTAAAACGTTTAGTTTGGGGACACCAGCAGCACAATTGTACGAAAGGAATAGTTCAACATTTTTGGAAATACACTTTTTAGCTGATATATTATGTTAAATTAGAAGACTGATATCACTCATGTATGTACGGTAAATATAAAGCTACGGCCTGCAGTTGATACGTTTAGCTTAATTTAGCTTGTCAATAAATGAGCTGTAGATAGGCAGGCCTGTTTTGGTAGGCAGATTTTGATTAGATTGAGTTTCCTTTAGATATTTAAATAAGAGTGATAAGGATCCACATATCTTTTTCTCTTTCTCCAAAATGTCAAACTACATCTTTGCTGACCCAATAAGACATACCGGTAATTCAGGACTAGTATAACTCAGATGCTATCAGCTAACACTGAAACATATTCTTCAGAGATAGATAGATGGATAGAGTATATCTGTAGCTGATTTATTTGCTGTATTTGACCAGTATTTGGTTTTGACCAGATTCTGCATAGACAGATGACATCTATGTATAGGCCTCAGTTGGGCACATTATAGTTTGCCAGTTTTTCCAGTTCCACGCGCCATTTAAATGTTTTCAACATTCATTCCGTATTCCCTCTAAACCAGATGGACACAATCTCAGGCCGTATATAACAGGCAGGGCCGTTTCAACTCTCCCTGCAGAAGTGGCCTCGATACTGATGTCACGACCACAGCGTCCCCAAGAGATAATTGATGGTGATACCATGTTGTCCGCTGTTGTTACTATGGCGATGGGCCTCATTACATAACCGATGTTTTAACAAACTCATGCTGAGGGCTACATGGACTTTAGGAAACTCTGAACTCCTGTCCTCCCTGTCTTTCCCACATCCTTCTTTTCTTTTACATTTGCTTGTCATCAGTTCCACGCTTCAGTGTATGCGTGTGTACAGAGTCTGTGTCTGTGTGTGTGTGTGTGTGTGGGTTAGTATTAACGTTCAGTGGGGTGATTCCAATAGTGTTTGGAAAGTTGGGTCTGGCTAAGTTTTTGTGGACACAGTCATTCCGCCCTACCACAGCGATGACATGCATGGGCAAACATATGTGTACAGTGTGTGTGACCAAAACGCATCTCTTTCCAAAATGTGTGTGAGTTCAACACCTCCTGCGGTCCTCAGCCAGCGTCCTGTGTTACATCCTTGTTGGCCTGGCAACACTGCACATGTTTCTGTCACTGGGTGGCACCATGGCAAAAGTTGTTGCCATGGTGTTGATGATCAGTTAGTGCAATGTTGAAATTAATATTTCCGCCTTTTCAGCAAAGAGTATGCATTGTGAAGGATGAGAGACAGAATTATGACACTGTCTGATTGTAACAGAGAAAAACAGGAGAAGGAGTAAGCACGTTGACATCCTGACAGGACAATACAAGTTTGTGTATGTGTGTGAACACACTTGTACTGTATTAGAGGGACAGACCACCAAAGTTGCTGGTCAGCAGGAGTTTGACAGCTTGGGTGTTTATTTGGCATAGCTCGGCCTAGATGGGTTGGAGCCTTGGTTACACAGAGGAGACGGACCGTTTGTTTGACCGCTCTGAAGCTAAGGGTG
This sequence comes from Echiichthys vipera, assembly GCF_963691815.1. Classification (NCBI taxonomy): domain Eukaryota; kingdom Metazoa; phylum Chordata; class Actinopteri; order Perciformes; family Trachinidae; genus Echiichthys; species Echiichthys vipera. The sequence goes on along the minus strand of NC_139836.1, from coordinate 8,064,526 downwards.
AAATGCACACACACACACACACACACACACACACACACACACACACACACACACACACACACACACACACACACACACACACACACACACACACACACATGCATACGCACACTGCTCTGAAGACAATAGGTATGCTTTGTCCGACATCGTTCTATATTTGCTCACAATATTTACTTTACACCATTTTATGTTAGTGCCAGAAGTGAATTTTATGCCCCCCTTATATTACCTTCAAAGATTCTCACAGTGGAAAAATGTACTGTACATGTTTGTGCTGTTAAAGATGATGATGATTCATACAAGTGTCCTGAATCTCATTTTACTATTGGGTATCTATTATGCAGGAAAAAATAACCAAGTGAATAGGGTGTTGACCTTGGACACAACTAAAGACTTCTTAGGCTTTATAAACTAAAAAAACATTAAGCAGGTAGCAAATATGAAGTGATACCAGGCAATACATCTATCTCACAGAAGACATTTTGACTTATAGGAGGAATAAAAGTAGGAAATTCACAGGTGTTACTGCACCAATAACATTCACTCTGTTCTATTCAAGTGTCCTAACGAGCTACATGGCATCATTAATTGTATTAGTTACCAGAGAATACATATAATAATACAAAAATGCAATATACGCCTGTAATTTTATAATATGTTTTATAGATTAAAGCCTCCTGGAAGTTTGAAAGTTTTTTGGCCTGTCTTCCTCATGTTTTCCTGAAGGCTTTATACAACATTTAGGCATGGATCTGTAACCTGTTCTGATCTGTTTTTCATTAGTTAAAAAGCTCAGGTCAGGGGTGGCCGGTGGCACAGTGGTTAGAGCAGTCGTCCCGTGTAAAGAGGCTGAAGGTCCTCGAGGCAGCAGCCGCGGGTTCGACATTGACCTGTCTCCCCCTCTCTCTCTCTCACCACGTTTCCTGTCTGTCCTTTATAATAAAGGCTTGAAAAACTGCCAAAAAAAAAAAATCTTAAAAAAATAAAAATGCATGAATAGCTTAATTAAGTTAAAGTTCCTGTATTGTAAAAAGTCATATTTCCAGGTCTTTTTTATTATAAAGTAGGTAGTGGGGCTATATCATTTCTGTGAAAGTATCAATACAATCAATCCACAGAGGAACGCACACAGCCTGTTTTCAGAAACTGTGCCTTAAAAAGGGGTTGTCCGGACTTCTGTACGGTTGTGATGTCACTATATATAGGTAGAAAGCGCTGCTGCTGTGCCGTTACAGTCATTCCCTGTTTGAAGTGATGGTGGTGAGATGCTGAGAGCGCAGATGGAAAAGGTCAGACAACGCTGACCAATCAAAGCAGACTGCACTTTTTCATGAGAATAATGTGTTTTTTAAACATTAAAGCATGAAAACATGTTACACTAGAACCCCAAAATACAAGTAAGAACCTGAAAATGAGCAGAATATGGAAACTTTGAAATTCATACATTTTAACTACACAACACTGTAGGCCTAATTACATCTGATATTACACATATTTACCTGATACCGAACTAAGTCCAACAACTACAACTTGACTGGAACAGTTGACAATAACATTTGTTTATCGTGTAACCGTAAAATAATTTGTATCATTACTTTATGGCTTTCTATTGTCAATGCCATTTATAAACCAGATCTTCACAATTCCCCCTGCAGACTGCAGCAGCAACAACAACAAACATAATCGGAGTGCTGTCTAACTCTCGACCGTCAGGGGAGAAGTTTGCTATTTGGGTCACTGTCACGGCCTCGAGCCATACATGTAATTAGACTCGGGAAACTTCCCTCTCCGCACATGGTAGTTTTTCTGGGAAACGGGCGCGTTTGCAAACAGGAAGTTGACGTCTAAATAAAGTCCCTCCCCTCCCACCCCCCACCCCCTACCCTCCACAGCAGCCTTGTGGAGTAGGCCCGCTCGGCTCTTTTAAACAGTTACACAGACGAAACCTTCGGGAGGGAAGCTTTAAATAGGCGAAGCCGCGGCCCGGCTCGGCCCAGCTCAGCACCGCAGCGGTCTGGGTCCCGGCAGCCACGGGCCATCTAACAGTGACTGTCGCTGCCATTTTTACCCCGGTGAGGTCAGGCCTGTCCTGGGAGTCCACTCTGGCCACCAATGTGATAAGTCATTGGGCTTGGTACCGCTGTGGTTTACTCAGTCCATACTTTGGTGTTTAAGTTAGTCCACTTTAGGTCTGCAGGGTCAGTTGAGTTTAATGTCCAGTCGTGGTGCCACAAACAGGCTGCCTAAGCCCTACATATTTGTTGCATTTATTCTTTCATTTTACACATATTTTTCATCCATTTACTCATTTCTGTTTCAGCAAATCCTCTTGCCGTTTCCCTCTTCTCTCATTCAGTGACATCCGGGTTCATTGGTGAGGGTTACTGTGTCTGGCGTACTCCTGGTTCATCTGCGGGTCTGCGTCTGTGTTAGTTTAGATGTTGCGTCTAACCCCACATCCCCTGAGGGGCCGTTAGGATCCCCCCTCGCCTTTTCACACAGGGTTTTTTTGCATCAGAGCATTGCCACCCCTCCCTGTGCCCTCCATGCCACCCCTGACTAAGTCGAGGCCTGGCCGCCTCTGTGGTGGCGGTGATACCACAGCCTAAATGACAGGGCGCAGAAGCTCTGCGTCCGCCTCGCCCTGCCGCCTCACCTGCAACACACTCACTAGTTTACACACTGCCACAGCACTCAGTTGTGTGTGTGTGTGTGTGTGTGTATGTGTATAGTTAGAATAATGTTGCTAACACTATTACTAACTGGATGGTTTTACTGACAGTGGCCATTATGTGGATGTCTCAGCATCCTTATTTGAACACACTTGTCACGCTACTGACATGCCGCTCTCACGCTTGACATGCTCAATGCTCACTGGCTGAAAACTAAGTGGTGTCTCTAAAACAAGAGTGTAGCCAGTGTTACAGCTTCACTTTTCTTGCCAAGTGGAGAAAAGGCTAAAGTGGGATTTGATGATGCGGTTCATCTGTGATTCTTTTATACACCCTACTGCTTTGCTTTTAGTTGGAATTTTAAAGAGACAATTAACCATTTTCTGTCTAAATGACAAAGCTACTTCGGGAAATTGTTCATTTTACTACTGTGTTCTGGCATTTGATGGACCATGAATGGAATTATGTCATTTACAGGGGTGGGTTTGGGTGGGTGGTAATTGTTTTGGCTTTGTATTAAGTTTATTGGATGTATTTAGATGTAATTGTTCAGCTTTACAAAATGATTCACAATCTCAACACAAATTGCAAAGGCTACAAGAGTGGTTTCATTTAGATCTTTGTTCTTTTCTCTCGTGATTTCATTGTACCAGTGGAAAAATTCGCACTAAAACTATTGGATTGGAGTGGATGACAGGTTGTTTTTGTGAGGATTTGCACCGTTCATCATCGGCAGCAGTCTCTATGCATTGACACACCACCTGATCATTTTCCAAACTTTCAGCAATTCACATGTAATAATTCTCTTCTAATCTGATGGTAGATGATGAGGCTTAACTAAAAGTCATTGAAATGCTACCACTCATATCAAAAGTTATACAGTTGTTCGGAAACAATCGGGATGAGCTTCTAGCTTTTCTTTTCCTGATTATAAATTGAATGTCCAGGGGTTTCATGGTAGCCTAGTTGTTGAAACACAATGGCACCAATTGGACCTCACCTACCTACCTACATGCCCTACCCATGCTCCTAAAGTGCTTTGGGTTTTGGACAGTTGATCAGACAAAACAAGTCATTTGAAGACATCACTTTGGGCTTTGGAAAAATGTGACAATGATTCTCACTAATTTCTGACAATATTTAGACTGAGTCACAGATTACTGATCAATGAATAAAAAACTATTCAGTAGTTGAAGTGATAATCGTAGCCCTATTAAATAGTCCATAAAGCCCCCAGATAAATCATTGATACTAGAACTTTAGAAGCTGTATACAATCGTTACCTTAAGTGTGTTCAGTCAAGGTATTACCAAGCAGAATTTTATTTATAACTCACCCGTTTAAATTATATTGAGGTTTTGAAGGTTTTGCAAAATTGAGGCCGTGAGCATAGCCTAGAACTTGGGTGTTCTTGACCCTCACTGTCATTGCTCATTGTAGAGCCATTCTTATCTCATGAACTGCTCGCTGTTAAATTGTTCCGGTGCTGTGCAACCTTGCATGTTAATCTTTTTGACTGCAGTTATGTCATTTAATTAACTGCTCGCATTTCTGCAGGAGGCTTTAAAGTCATGTTTACAACACACACACACACACACACACACACACACACACACACGCTCATGTACCTGTTGCTCTTGTTAGAGTTCAGTTGCTGATTCCCTCTCTGTGTCTCTCTGTTACAGGTGGAGGGGGTAGGTCTGTACTTCCGTCAGCAGCTCCTGCAGTCTCGTCATCGTGGCGCCTTTGAACTGGCTTATGTGGGTTTTGTACGCCTCACCGACATGCTGTGCAGGTGAGTGGGTTCACATTGAGGGCAAAGGGCTCAAAGGCTTTACTGCTGAATGACTGAGGGCATTAGCTCCCAACATGACTCTGAGTGTCGGTGTGCCTTGTAATTAGCAAGTTCTCTCAGTATCACTCCTCAGATATAATGTACTTAATTACATCAAGTTAGTCTTGATAGTTGGTGTTATTCATCATCTGGAGCCCTCTGGACTGCCAGCAGACAACAGAGTTGCATGGGCATAACCCATAGACCAGCATGTTAAAATGCTCAGTTTCAGAGCAGAAATAAAGGTGTTTACAGCCTGTTTATAAAAAAACAAAACAGTTTTGGTCTTTAAAGCTCATTTCCCTGTGTGTGATATCTGTATGGAGGTGATGCCCTGTTTAAATTATCAGAAGGCTTAAAGTTCTGCATAATTAAGGGCTGCTTTGATTGACAGGTAGGTGCCGTCAGAGGTGACTAGCATAGACTATAGGCTTCATTTGGCCTGCTCCAGCTCCATCCATGCTCCACCTCTTTGCCCATTTTCGGATTAGCTAGGAGCAGGTGTCGTCAGGCGCTGCCAAGATGGCGACGGCCAGAGCCACCCACATTGAGCTTCAGAGGCTCAGAAACCTATGGGTGAAGTCACTTGACTATGTCCATATTTTATGCAGTCCATGGTTGGACTTCATGAATATGCACGTAGTCACTGGTCAACCGCCATATAACTTCCATTAAAACCACACATCATGATTTTTACATCTCTGTTTGTGTACAGAGCAGATAAATAGGATATGATGACAAATGGAGGTTTCAGAGGCGTTAGGAGACTTTTAAGAAACACGGCTAATAACAAATGAATACACTTATTTGCTTTCTTGCAGAGAGTTCCATGAGAAGATTTATTTTAAAGCTGCAGCCGATTAGCTTAGTTTAGAACAGCTGGAATTGGCAAGTCTGTAATCCACCTTTAATTACCCCTGGTAAAACCACAACTAATCCTTTGCTTTTGCTCTGATTAAAGAAAGGAGATAGCGTGTTTATTAGTGAGCTTTAGAGGGGCTGGTAGATGGATTTTGTTCTCTTTGGACTGGGCCAGCCATCCATTTTCCTCTTGTTTTCCGTCTTTGTGCTAAGTTTCTAAGGTTTCAGGCTGCTGGCTTTAGCTCCATATTTATTGTATAGAAATGAAGTTTATATCGATAATCTCATCATAATCTTTGGAATAAAGCAAATCATTGAACTATTCATTTAACTGCCAGTTATTATAGTATAACAGGGATAATATCTTTCAACTTTAAGACATCAGACTAATTATGTTGGTATGATTGCAGTGTATTGTGTTGTGTGAGCAACTTTAACCCCATTGAGGTTTAGTTTTATGTTTCAAAGCTACTCATACACTTTCATTACGCTGAACAGTACTAGACTGAGGTTACTTAAGTCTCATACAACTCCACACTCCCCATCACCTCTGCTATTCATGGAAACAATCCTATTATTATCCCTCAAGGGCAAGAATTTCTTTTTAATTTTGAGCGACATGAAATAATTTTTCACTTTCTTGTTCCTCCCTGTTTTCCTCAATGGTGGGTTGTGGAAGATGCCTTTGGCCCTGTGGCAGGTGACGAACCACAAAAACCGTCACAGCGATGTTGACTTTGAACCACCCAGCGCTGTGCAGTTAAAACAAAACTCACTTGTTTTGTTCTTGTACAGAAACCAGTCGGGCAGTGTGTTGTGTAATGAGGGCGACATTCTCGCGGTTGTGTGGAGGAGTACTGGGAGTGTGTGTGTCCTGCTCCGGGCATGTGTGGATGATGCGAGTGTGTGTTTTCAGGAGAGGAAGAGGAGTGTGTGGATGGTATGCGGGCCGTACGCTGGGTTATGGGGTGTTGATTGCGGGGCGCTTAACCACAGCCTTTTGATGCTCTGCCTTGGGATCTGGCTCTGGTGTGTTCCACTGTGTTTGCAGTCTCTCACCGTGTCTCGGTGTGTCTCTCTTCCGTTTTCCCCATTTCTCTTAATTTTACTCTTCTTTTCCATCTCATTTCACTTTCTCTTCTTAGGTCTCTCATTAACAGAGTTCCCCTGGTTAGTCATGTGCATTTATGTTTGCAGTATCTACAGCAGTGTTCCCCAAAGTTTTTTTGTCAGACGCACCCAAACACTCTTGTCAGATGAACTCAATTACACCTTTCACGACACCATCTGTCATGTTTCAAAAGTCTTTATTCCTATCCTAACTATTTATGATTATTGAAATGGACATTCTTTCAGTATTTTGTCAATATCGGTTTGGTTAAGTTTACATTTGTATCACGACCACTTGGAGTGGCAGATGCTGAACAATTCCGCAATTCTTCCTTTTATTCCTATTTCAACCATTCACCCATTATTTTTGCGAACTCTTTAAACCATCAATAGCAATCTATTGTAATAATCAATCATTTACTCTTAGCTGTAGCCTACCAACTGTTTATTTGTTACTTTTAGCTATTTCAAATGTTTATCTTTTATTTAACTATCTATTTTAATAATTTATCCATTATTATAGCGGACTTTTTAAAACACTTATCTGTTACTTTTAACTAACTATTTATACCACTTATCTGTTACTTTTAGCTAACTGTTTAAACCACTTATCTGTTACTTTCAGCTAACTATTTATACCACTTATCTGTTACTGTTATCTAACTATTTATACCACTTATATGTTACTTTCAGCTAACTATTTATACCACTTATCTGTTACTTTTAGCTAACTGTTTAAACCACTTATATGTTACTTTCAGCTAACTATTTATACCACTTATCTGTTACTTTTAGCTAACTATTTATACCACTTATCTGTTACTTTTAGCTAACTATTTATACCACTTATCTGTTACTTTTAGCTAACTATTTATACCACTTATATGTTACTTTTACCTAACTATTTCTACCACTTATCTGTTACTGTTATCTAACTATTTCTACCACTTATCTGTTACTGTTATCTAACTGTTTAAACCACTTATCTGTTACTTTAAGCTAACTATAAAAATAATTTATCTGTTACTGTTAGCTAACTATAAAAATAATTTATCTGTTACTGTTAGCTAACTATAAAAATAATTTATCTGTTACTGTTAGCTAACTATCTAAACCATTTATCTGTTACTGTTAGCTAACTATCTAAACCATTTATCTGTTACATACAGCTAACTATTTAAACAATTTATCTGTTACTTTTAGCTAACTATTGAAACCATTTATCTGTTACGGTTCATATCACAGTTTTGGGGTCACGGTATTCAGTTCGTTGTTTTTTTCTTTTTCTATTAGATTCTAAAAATACGATGTATCAGATCTATAGCCTAATAATTATATTATTTTTTAACCTGATATTCTTAAGGACATGTCATGCAATCATGCAAAAACTGAAATGGAGAAAGGAGACACATTGCTGCATTTACGCGTTTATATATAATTAGTTTGCAAAAAGGTAAACAATTGTTTGCCTTTTAGGTAAGAATATAAACACTTATACATTATCAAATTTTAAAAAAGATGAAGAAGATAGGTTTTCAGCTATCACTGAACTGCTACATGTATCTCTGACAAACATTGTATCCTATAAAGTAGAAAGAGGAACATGGCTCTTAAAGCCCTGACAGAAAATAATTTCACTTTCCTATTTTTATGGTCACATTACAGGCAAAGGGCATCAACATAAAGTGAAGAATAAACTCAACCAGCACTAGACTTTCCTTTCTTTAAAATTAACACAACATACAATGTCCATAATATTTTCATTCCCTGATTGTCAGTTCTTAATAGAAACATTAGTTTTTCCACTTGGAAATAAAGTGTAGTATCTGGTATGCAATCATATAAATATGGGGCAAGGCTTAAGCACCTCATAAACAGAACTGTGACAAGCGTACCGAACGGGACAGATTTCTTTAATAAACCGTTCCACCCCTATAAGCTAACTATTTAAACTGTCATCTGTTACATTTAGCTATTTTGAACTGTGTATTCATTACATTCTGCCGTTTCAACTTATCTGCTTGCTTACTAAATAGTTTTAAGTACCCCCAACTGGTTTACAGTACATACCTCACTGCATGTGTTTGTCAGTGAGGATGTGTGTCCCTGGTGTGTCAAGTCCTGTGTGTGATGAAGTACACTGGAGTGTGTGTGGCATTGGCAGCGCTCCATCTTCGATCTGTCTTCCACATTGGATTGTTTTAATTTGTCCTCTGCTTCACTGGCTCTTGTTAAACAGCTGAACAGGAACAGAACAGGGCTGAGCTGTTTCTTGTGGGTGTGGGTGTGTGTTTGCCAGACCTGCTTCAGATCATATTCTTAGCATTTGTCTTAAAACCCACAGAGTACCAGATGCCACAGAGTAACACAGTTTAGAGTAGGAATTTCCTTTGTAATGTCTTTCAAATAGGTTCACATAAGACCAACAGATCCACATTCCACAAGTCTGCTGGGTGTGACTTGATCATGATCACGGCTGTATTTTGGGATGGGAAGATTGATGATCTTTGGAAGTACTAATAAAGTACATAACAGTGTGATCCATAATTCATCTGACACTTTCTGAACTACAATTCTATGGTACGTACTTTGAGATCCATCTGGTTGGCAAAGTAGATTTACACAAATATTAAAAACGAGGTTGGGTGTGTCAGTGGGTTTTGTTATGGGTGAAACCGATTGGATTTATTGTATGAGATTAAAGTCATGCAACAGTGTGCAGCATCATTTTCCATCTTGAAATCATCTCACAGGAGAAACTCAGAGGATTTAGACCCTCATTACTTACTGACATTATGGTAATGCTTGATAATACGATCAAGTGAAACATGAAACATGAATATTGTGGAACCATACTTACATGACATGAAAATGCTTTTGTTTGTCTGTATGCATGTACTCTATTTTCATATGGTGCACTGTGTGTGTGTGTGTGTGTGTGTGTGTGTGTGTGTGTGTGTGTGTGTGTGTGTGTGTCTGTGTGTGTGTGTGTGTGTGTGTGTGTGTGTGTGTGTGTGTGTGTGTGTGTGTGTGTGTGTGTGTGTGTGTGTGTGTGTGTGTGTGTGTGTGTGTGTGTGTGTGTGTGTGTGTGTGTGTGTGTGTGTGTGTGTGTGTGTGTGTGTGTGTGTGTGTGTGTGTGTGTGTGTAAGGAGTGGAAGTCAGGCTCTGCAGCAGCTCCCGGCCCGCTGGCTATCTGAGGTTCTGGAGGAGGTCAAATCCAGTGACCCGTCGTCCAAGCTGTGTGCCACTCGACGCAGCGCTGGAATTCCCTTCTACATCCAGGTGTGTAAGCATGCTTTTCGAAATTTAACATGACATTACGTAACATTTACATAACAATCGGGCTGAGACGTATCAAAAGGGCGCTTGTGTTTCAGTCTTGATGCTGGATTTGAATCGAAGAGGTGGCAGGAGGCTGTTGTTTTATCTAAAACACTTCAGAATGCAGAAGATGCAGACTTTTGTCAGTAAACGGCACATAGCACAGTGTTGGTTGGGGTGATGGTCATGTTGGTTTACCCATTGTTGGTGAATCTATTTCTCTGTGGACACAATGATGCTTTGTTGCCGTTTGTGAGACTTTGGTGTTGTTTTAAACATCGTTTGGGATTTTCTTTTTTCGTCAGTTTTAAGGTCATTGGTTTTTTTGTACCTGGAGATTTTTCCACTATCATACCTAACTTTCAGGTGGGCAGGGGATCTTGTTTTATTATTGTTGTTGGTTTATGTTAATTCTGTTGTCACTGGATTTGGGTTGATTAAATATGTAACTGCAATAAGCGGTGTCAGTTCTGATGATTAGGATTAAGGATAATATGGTAAAATACAAATTCTAATCCACTCTGAAGTGTAACATGTGGTCATGTGACCACCAAGGTTATGGTATGAAATGTGTTGCACGGACATGGTGAGGGTTATGGTTAGTGAATGAATGTTGGACAGTTTTCAGAGGTTTAGTAATAGAAACCTTGTGCGTGCGTGTGTGTTTGTGTTCCTGTTTACTCCTAAAAGGAGTGCAATCAGCAGTTCTTGGCATGCCACTGGAGCACTCATGCTGGAAGAACATTGAGTTTCTTAATCCATCCGTCTTTTTTTCTCAGCCACACACTCACATAAACACTCATAACACATACACACACATTGTCCTTTGGTTGACCCTTCGTAGTAGTCACCAGTCCCACACACCTCTAACAATGTGCTGTAATCTGTGATTCACCTACCTTAACACTTGACTGACTCAGTCTGTTATTCAGCCGTAGATCACCTCCCCACTTCCTCTGATTACTGATATTAAAGCTAGACATGACAGAGTTCATGTTTTATCACAGCAGTAATTTCAGAGTGGGGTTGCTCTTTCTTGTGGTTATGGGTAGGAGGCACATGGCTGCACCGCTGACATCATGGACTCTTTTCTGTTTTTTACGCGTCCGTGTGCCAGTGAGGCTGAATTTAACCAGATTGGATTCCTAATTTTGATTTTGAAAATAGTTCCAAGTTTCAAAAGTCCTAACTTTGAATTTCTGAAACTGACATTCATGGCAGCAATGTGATTTTCCCTGATTATTTATGGGACTTTCCTGACCCTTTTTGGGGAATTTTCTGCATGTTTAATGCTTTGGGGATCCCTGTTGCAGTCTTCAACATATAGTAAAGGGAGAGAAAGAGAAGTAAAGCAGAACAGAGTATGGAAATACATATTGATGACTGACTTAAGATGAGGATGAAGGAAGACATAGAAGATAAGATAAAGGAGAACTTGGAAGAGCAGAGGAAGTCTGGGGAGCTGCAGAAATCGACACCTTGGCACAGCTCTGGGCTGCATTCTTTCACACAGAAAGACCGAGTCAGATCTGGGAAGGCTGGCTCCCGAGCTTACCTCATACTGGTCTGGATCGACTTGGGACAGACTTCACAGGAACCGGGGCCAGTCCTCCTCTGCCTCTTAACCTTCCACCCCCCAGGATTTCAGAAGAGCCAGACTGCCTTTTCCTCTCCTCCCTAACTCCATCCTCCATCTCTCCATCCCTCCAAGGTCTAAATCTTAACCAAACATACAGCTGGCTCCCATCAGCTCCCACAGTAAGATAACTCCTTCCTCGCACAGCAGCCAGTTGCTGTCACCTCCTCACTCCCACATTCCCAACTCCCACTGATGCATACAAATGATGTCATTCAGAGAAGCTATCAGTTTAGGCAAACTTATGTAATCATAAAGCTGTCTTTATTTGATAGGATACCACTGTATACAGTGATGGGCATCATTCAGTTCAGTTTACAAGAGTCTGTTGCTGCAAAAAATAACTTAATTCAATAGATTGGCTGATATAAATACTAATGAAATGTAGGAACAAATGATCGGTTGCATATAGCATGTGCCAAATTGTAAACTATACAGTATACTGTATTGTAATGACCGTTCACAAAGGGTAGATGATATGCAGTAGATCATTTGATGCTTACTGACTCTTGACAGGTAAACAACACTGCACTATTATACTGAGTTGTCTGCAAAAACAAAAATCATAAAGCTACATATGAACTTAATAAATAACGGTGTGGCAGCATTAAACCATCGGAGCATACACTCATCATTCACTCTATTAGGTACACCTGCTTGCTTACCAAATATTTGATCAGCAAGACCATCTGCTGAAGTTCAAAGCAAGCATCAGAATGGGAAGAAAGGTGCTTGTTGGTGCCAGACAGGCAGGTTTGAGTATTTCATAAATTGCTGATCCGATGGGATTTTTTATGCGAAGAATGGTCCGAAAAAGAGAAAATATCAGTGGGATGAAAATCCCTTGTTGATGGTTGTGGTCAGAAGAGAATGGGGGGACTGGTTGGATCTGATAGAAATGCAACAGTAACTCAAATATAATAATACAGAAGAGCATTTCTGAACGCACATGTCACAGGCTTTAACTGGAACAGGCTCTCCAAAGTTGGATAACAAAAGCTCCGAAAAAAACATCGCCTGGTCTGATGAATCTCAATTTCTGCTGTGACGTCCAGATGGTAGGATCAGAATTTGGTGTAGTCGACATGAAAGCGTGGATCCTTCCTACCTTGTATCAATGGTTCAGGCTGCTGTTGGTAGTGTAGTGGTGTGGGGGATATTTTCCTGGCAGACTTTGGCCCCCCTAGGACCAAATGAGTATTGTTTAAACACCACAGCCTACCTGAGTATTGCTGCTGACCATGTCCATCCCCTTTTGACCACAATGTATGTGATACATCTTCTAAACGCTGCTTCCAGCCGGCTAACACAACGTTTCAAAAAGCTCAAATAATATCAAACTGGTTTCTTGAACTTGACAACAAGTTCACTGTAGTCAAATGGCCTCCACAGTCACCAGATCTCAATCCAATAGAGCTCATTTGGGATGTCATGGAACGGGTGATTCACATCATGGATGCGCCTCCGACAAATCTGCAGCAACCGCGCGATGCTGTCATGCAAATATGGAGCGAAATCTCTGAGGAATGTTTCCAGCACCTTGTTGAATCCATGCCAGGATTTCATTAAAGCCAGGAATGTAAATACTTAATTGCTGCAGATAAGATAGCTATTGCACATACTATTGTTGCAGCTCAGGTTCATAGTGCAACATCACCTTATTCTGTTCTTGAAAAGGTGGAAAAACAAAAACAAAATATTGTGGTTAACGTAGGCACCAAATTTTGAGAAGGAAGAAGAACTTTGGGATTCCAACAGTGGTCAAAGCAGTACAGTGCTAAATTAATGGCGTACTTTTTAACAAAATCAAAATCCAGTGAAGACACAGTAATCACAGGACTAACTCTGCACCATCCCGTGACCTTTCTGTTGTCCCTACTGCATGCCTGCTGTGTTTTGATGTTTTCTTTTCACTTCCACAGGCTCTGCTCTCCTCTGAGCCCAAGTCGTCCAGTTGCAGTCTGTTGAAGATGACCATGAGGGAACTGATTGCTTTGGCTATGCCCTCTGCCAACCGAAACACGGACAGCTCCACCGTCCCTCAGGTTTGACCACTCACGCACATGCTTTTTTATGCCTAATGCACTTTCCCTGAAGTTCAACGTGTTCTGTAACCAAAGAGCATAAAAAAAGGTTGGAAATGTCTAATCAGTGGGGTTTTCAGTGCTGTAGGAAGTCAGTGTATCTACTCTGAAAATGAAACAAAATACTGTATATCATATCCGTCATAGTGGTGGTGGATGGCACTGGGAAGACAGTCCATCTTAACATTAGGAATTCTAGTTGGCTGTTGCTGTTAAGTTTGTCTACTAGCATCAGGAGTCATCGTTTGCAGGTCATGTGATATTTTAAAAATCAGAAATCAATTCTGTAGCACATCAGCTGTGGAGGCCTCTTTGACTCATTCTGTTAATGTTGTTGACGGTTATATTATTTTCTTTCTCATTTCTTCTTTCTCATCAATTCCCAATGTGATTCTGCTTAATTCTTGATTGTGGTTAAATGTTATCTGTTTACCTGGCCACAGGTCCATGCTCTGAACATCCTCAGGGCTCTGTACAGGGACACTCGTCTGGGGGAAAACATCATTCCCTTCGTCTCAGATGGAGTGCAGGCTGCTGTACTGGGCTTCACCTCTCCTGTTTGGGCGGTAAGAATTTTCTTTCTGAAACTAGACAGAGTAACATGCAAAGCCTCTCCAAGGAGGTGTTTCTAATAGTTCACCACCCCAGTTACACACACTTACACATTCAAATACACTCTCTTTGTCTTCTATCCTCTTTCCCTCTGTGTGTTTTGTTTTGTTTCCCAGGTGAGGAACTCCTCCACTCTTCTCTTCAGCACTCTGATCACAAGGATCTTTGGAGTGAAGAAGGGGAAGGATGAGCACTCGAAAAAGAACAGGTCTGCTGCTTCTCCTTCTCTAACGCTGCTCCACTAGCTCCACTAGTTTACTGGCGTGTGCATCAGTGCAGAATGAGATGCTTACATTTGAATGAAGTACAAGTCAGTGGTTATCAGCCATGTATGTGCAAAGACGGTCCAACAGTCACAATTATTAGTGCAAAAAAAAGTTTTGGGCAAGTTCAAGCAACAGTGGCCCCCATCAAACATTTTAAGAACATTGAGGTAATTCCACTTAGGTCAAAAGTTTAATAGTAAATAATGGGCCATCTTGTACTTGAGTGTAATTATCCTTATTGTCACTACTTTTTGCTATCAGAATTAAATTATTTTAGACTCTAAGCTACACTGTTTAGCATAGAATGTAACAAATCATTTTTTAAGTACATCAACACAAATTTACAAGAACAAAAATGTACAAGAGAACAATATACAGTACTTAAAGCTGAGTTAAAAGAAGCAGTGGTTGTTTTACACCACCGGGGGACACTGTCGTAACACCACTCTGGCTGAACTGCAGGTCTTACTCTGCTCAAACCCACTACTGATTATTAGTGTGGATATTGCAGTTCTCCACTGTTGTTGTACCAATAATGAGTAAAAGGATGCTGCAGACAAATAAAAAAAGAGCAGTGGACATGGAAATATGAAATGGAAATGCACAATATCAATTTTACGGTTCTTTACACACGATAAAAACACACGGAACCATCCAAGGATGCTGTTTTGTAACTGGTTTTATACCTGGGGTCTGAAATTGATCAGGCCCCTCGTATAAAATTCAGCATTTTTTGCAAATGCGTGCCAACAAAAATACAGTACAAAACGTCTGATATTATAACGGTTAGAAATGTTCGCAGATTACACATCTGTGACATGCCTTCTGTAAACAAAATCATTCTGAAGTGTGTGTGTGTGAACAAATTCTCCTCTTTGTCGATGCTGTGTTTATTATTTAAGTGATAAAAAGGTCTCACTCTCCATTGGCCACACATTTTTTTATTTTGAAATTCACAATCCACAACAACACGTGGCGATAGCCTTACACATTATAAGGACAAAGTGTTGAGATTACGAGAAACGTACAAAGCCAGAAGCCACCAACCTAACATATCCCAAATGTTCTGTCTGTCATTCCAGTAATCATTTTGTTTGAGGAGCTGGATATCTAATTTTGGTGGATTTAATGTAACCGCCACACACCCAGTCAAAATGAGGTTGAGCTGTGGAAATGAGGAATCTGTTTGGATGTTTAACTGTCAGTTTTAGTTGGAAGGTTATCAGCTGTTGGTCCTGCTTTGCTGTCAAGGATTGTTTGAAAAAAAGGTGGATTGTTTTTGAGGTTTCTGGAAAAGAATCTCAAATTCTAACAGGATCCCAATGCCTTGTCAAACAGCCATTATTTTGAAACCTTGATAGTGAAAATGATGGCCGACCTGGGTCAAGTGTTCTTTCGTCATACAGTATATTGTATGATTTGTTGCATCCAATGTAGTTGCTGGAGAAGTGGAGTTGAGCACTTGGGATGCTGCAACAGGCTCCACAGGATTATATAATCACAGGAAAATATTTGATGCTGCAGCAGACACATTTTCCCCAAATAATGTATCTTATGTGCTGGTATCACAAAGTCGAATAGCTCTCTTTTCTTTGTTTTTCTACTCTTTGTTTGCACAAAAAATAGGTTTGTTTTTAGACACTCAAGAAGTGCACACAAGTGATAGATAGTAAGAAACAATTAACTTGTGTTGTTGTGTTTTTTGGCATGACGTGCAGGCATGTGTTGTTCATTGCCATCAAAATTCAATTTGTCCAATACTTTAGTGACTATATAACTGTAAAACCGCAGACATTAAAGGGCCTCAACTATAATCAGTTTCTGCTAATCAGCAAATGTTAGCATGCTAACACGCTAAACTAAGATGGTGAACATGGTAAACATCTGCTTCTATCTGCTTAACGTCAGCATATTATCATTGTCATTTAGAGCATGTTAGCATGCAGACATTAGCATGTAGCTCATCAACTTCTGTGCAGTACAGTGTCACAGAGCCACTAGCATGACCGTAGAGTCTTATACTGTGTTTACCTCAAGGGATAGATGGGTGGTAGAGATGGAATCGATTCACACATTAATGATTTGCGAGTGTTCGCGTTACCTTGATGGTTGGTTGATTACAGAGTTGATTTAAAATCTGTTTGTAGATTTGAATACATTTATTACATTAAATGATCTTCGTCTGATGTCAGGAGTCCATATTTATTTGGTTTCCAAATTGGGGATATATCTGAATTTTGAGAAAGATCCAAGCTGACTAGAAAGATATTTACAAGTTAGAATATCTCTTGATAGAACATGCTACATGATATGCTGAGCTAAGCTAACCATGTCCCTGCTCCAGCTCTGTATATTATGTTAACTAAAATGGAGAACATGGTAAATATTATGCCTGCTTAACATCAGCGTGTTAGCATTGTCAATGTGAGCATTTTGGCATGCTAACATTAGCATTTAATCCAAAGCATCAGTTTGTGTATAGCGTAAGTAGAGCCTCACAGAAGCTGTTAGCATGGCTGTAGATTATTGTTTAAAGGTGCACTAACCCAGTACTACATGAAGCTATATTAAAAATGTTTATATGATTGATATCTTACTGGCCCCCTGTTGGACCCGGTTCAGAGACCCATCTAGTGTTCTGAGCATATTAAAACAAGCATGAACAATAATGTGCATATAATGTTTAGCTGTAGGACTGTGTGAGAGTCATGTTGAGGTCTATATTGAGCTCAGAAGTGATTTGTTATCCCACAAATAATCCAGGGTAGAGTTTCACAGGGCTTGGGCTCTGTTCCAGGAAGCTCTGTCTCATTCCCTTTACTGTATTTCTATTGGCTGCTTCTCTGAAGGCCTCTGAATACTCTTAACCAAGCCAAGGCTGCTCCGGTTTATCTTGTCTCTGTTTTCACTTGTGTTTTTAGTCTGCTGTCTGTCCCTTTTGTAAAGCTGTCAGTTACACCCCCTCCTCTTGTCTGCTGCTTTCTTTCCTAAAATTACTGTGTGGGGTTATTTTTATATGCAGGTAGCAGGGCTGGTGTGGTGTGCTTAATGACAAAAATAAAATTAGCATTTCAACACTTACTTGAGTTATAGTGCTTTTACCATGCTTGTACATGTTTATTTTTTAATATTTAGTTAAGGAATCATTATTTTTATGTTGCAATTGTGCTCTTGTAGCTTGTCAGATGTACCACAGCGCATTGGGGCCACTTTAAAAAAATAAATAATTCTGTACCTGTAGAAGAAGGTAATAATCTGAATTTCCAAGATTAAAGTAGCAGATCTTCAAGAGAAAATTGATACTCTGTGAGATTAAAGTATTATATTTACAAGAATGAAACTCACGTATGTATGTGTAAAAATGGGAATATTCTGTCACACATTTATGAGCAAGAAGCTCAGGGAAAGTGTGGGGCTTTTTTTGTGTTGTTAAGGAACCACATGGCTTTACATTGAAAGGATGGATTCACCTCTTCACACCACAGATGCTGTTACTACTCCAGCGCTGGAATGACCATGGATGACCTACTGTAGTAAAATTATACTTTGTAATGGCATTCAGCAATGAGGAAATATTTGTGACTTTGGCCCAGAATCACCATATTATCATAAGTCTCTGGACTTTGAAGAGACATTGATGTGAATTGAGACTTTTCAGAAGAAAACAACACATGCTGCTGATTTGAATGAGTTGATAGCATTTGTGAATCAGGAACTAAACTTAGGACTTTATAACTTCAGAGAATTATTTTTTTTCTTGTAAAAGTGCCACTTGAATCTCAGAATATCATTCCTTTTTTCTCAGAATATTACCCATCTCTCTCGGCTCCGTAATGTTTTTTGTGGCCCTACTACGCTGCCATATAGTTGTCATGGCAGTAAATCTCATTGTATTGACCTGAAATACAGAACTATATGAGCAAGAAAGCTGACTTATAATTGTGTCCGTGTTCCAGACTGTTGTAGGTCTGGTCTCTGTTATTACCATGATTTTACAGTTGTGATCTCTGGCCGCAGAAAATGCAGTGTGACAGCTTGTCCACTCTAATATTTGGCTATGTGCTCATAAAGGCCTCTTGGTCCACTGAAGCTGGAGCCTAAACATAGCCCCCCCCCTCACACAAACCAGTTTATTTACAGCATTGTGCATATTTGTTTGTTTGGGAAGACTGAGCTTCATGCTGTCTGTGGGAATTTCAGCTGTTTATTTTTACATAGTTACTTGAAGCAAGACATATTGTTAGATAGATATAATGCTTTATTTTTAAGATAGCGACAGTGCACATTAATGAACACAGATATTTACATATCTCTGTAAACTTGCCGGATTATAGCAAAGCTATTAATTTGCTTGTGCATCCATTTGCATGTGGATGGTCGTTCCACTGAACTCAGGCTTCTCCGCTCCATGACCGTGCATTGATGTTTATCCCGCATCGTTGCTGAGATAAATGCAACTGTAAACAAAGCTGACAGAGTGAATATTGCTCTATGCATTCCGGCCAAAGCCCCCAGTTTTATCTCCAGCCTGCGTCATCTCCTCACTTTGCACTCCACGATGTCCTCTTGCACATGCAAAAATGTCCATATCAGTGCTACTTAGGTTCTTTTGAAAAAGCTACTAACGGAAGGCTGCACTCTTTTTCTCCAGCCTTCCTGCTTTTGAGCATGATAGCAAAAGCTTTTCTTCAGTTCTTCTGCTTTTCTTTGATTGTATAACTGATTATAGTGGGACATAAATTGTCACATCTTGTACTTTAAGTTCAGATGATACACACTAACTACCAGCTGCAACACCGGTATTGTTTTCACCTTGTGCACTTTATGCAACTGGCCTGATTTGGCATTGCAGCTGGTGTGATCCCAGCATAAGATGATCTGTAGTTGAAAAATTATTATAAATTTGAGATTCCATTTCTACCTGTAGATCCCCCTAAATCCTACACATAAGTGCCACTACAACACAGCACTAAAAAAATAAGTCCTGTATTCCAAATCCTACTCAAGGTAAAGTACGGTACAAGTGTTATCAGAAAACTTGGTCATGAAGTACTAAATGGTGCCTGCCACTGATATATAATAATATATACAGGACACAAAATGAGGACATTGCCTAAGATCCCCATTAAAAACATGTATTTATCATTTTTACTGTTTTATATGAAAAGATGACAGAAAACAGCTGTCAAAAAATGTTTTGGCGTAAAACATAAATTTTTCCTCTGAAATGTAGTTTAGTGAAGGAATCATGTAACATAAACATGAAATACCCAAAGCACGAGTACCTCAAAATTGTACGTTAGTGCAGAACTTGAATGTGCACTTGTATAATAATTTTCTCATTCTTTCCTGAAAAATCTTATGCAACAAGTAATCTTCAATACAGATTTTGTGTCGTTTGCCTTGAAGGTAATGTAGCCTACACGAGTGCACTCACAGCTGAGAGTCCACAGACATGACCAGGCCTTTTCATTTACACCTCCTCTCTCCCCTCTTCTCCTTTGTGACCCTTACCTCTTTTACCCCAGCTAATCTGCTCGGCACAACCTCTGACCTTTGTCCTCCAGGCGGCAGAGTCTTGTTAGACTGATAGACTCTCATTAAAGAGAGCAGAGGAGGGCATAATATTCACAGCCCTGTATTTTCACACCCAAGCAGTGACCATGAACGTTCAAGGACACTTTCAGATTTGTATTTTCGGCTTTGCAGTAATCCTCTCACTTTATCTGTTTATGTGTCAGGTCACAAGAGGTGAGCGTGTCACATCCAGGTTGAAAGTTTTTTTTTTTTAAAAACCTACACACATGACTCACTTTTTCTACCATGACAGTGCCTGCTGCTAACTTGAACCAGGTCCAGAGTGTGTGTGTGTGTGTGTGTGCGTGTATGCGTGTGTTGATGTGTGTGTTAGTCCAGGACCAGTGGCAGTCGTGACTGAAGCAGTATGCGATCTCTCCAGGCTTGTGATCATGTGCTTGGCAGACCAGACCTCTTCCCTTCAGGAGCGACTTGATTTAGACATGCAGAGTTAAATAAAAAAAACTTTATTGGCCCTGAGGCTGAATGGCGGTTGCAGCAGCAAGACCGCCAGCGTTAAATATAGAGTTAGTCATTTTATTGACAGTTGTGTGTGTGTGTGTGAGCGAATACATAAGCACAAACGCACGTGACCGTAGCACATGGTCCAGTATACGTGCATACACGCAAATGTAAGAGTTTATTTCGAGCTGTAGGAGGGTAAGCAAACATAAAGGCTGGATTTGTTTAGGTGGAAAGTATTAGGCACAAGACCATGCCTTATCAGTATAGGCACTCTATCATTTCTCCTCCTCTGCCCCTGGCTGTTTTTTGCCATGACACTTTTGTCTGGAACATATGAATTTAATCACGACTATATATCAGGTCATTTAATTGACCGCAATTCAAGTTGGTTCAAAGTAAATCCACTAGTAATCCTAATTAAGTCTACTCTCTGTTGACGGTGATTCATGATGGCAATTAGTTTTACACTGCAGAGATTCTGTGTTTATTTTTATTCAGTATACCTGCTCAAGGCTGTTGTTCTAATACTAATGGCGTTGTTGTTGCCATGTTTTTATATCCCATTACATACCAGATTTCTCTCTCTCTCTCCCATCCATGACCACTTTGTGTCTACATGGGTTTGTTGTGAAAATCAAAATGGCCAGTAGTCAGTCATTCTCTTTAATATATGAATTCACCTTACAGCATCTACTGTTTGCCAGACACTCTTCGCCAGATACAAGCTAGTCTTTTTTGTTTTTAACTTATACTCATTTCCATCTATTTAATTGTCTTTTAAGTTCCTCTCTATCAAAGAGTGAGTTAAAACAATTGTTATTGATCATATGACCCACTAACAAATGCACTTGTTGCCTTTTTGCAGAGTATTCCAATATCCGTGTCTATGGCGACATTCCCAGGCTAGATGTAAATAAGCCGCCGCGTTAGTGATGCTGCTGACAGCGTCACCAACGGCTATGCTGCGTTCACTTGTTATTGGAAATTCCATCTTCTGAGTCAGGCTTGTAGTAAGGGCAGAAGTGTAATAGTTGTGTATGTGCGTGCGTCAGTGCGTGTGTCCGTGCGTGTGTCGCAAGTCTTATGGAGTACAACTTTAAAGGACTGTTTTAAAGTTGGGAATAATATTTCCTGCTCCCCACATATTTCCCATGTCAAAGTGAGTTTACTAGACACAAGTAGGTCTCCCCCCAACGTCACATCAACCCCCTTTTTTGGTAAGAGAAAATGAGGCGGAGTCAAAGTCTGACAAGATGCCGACTCCCATAGGCGAGGACGATTGGATGAAGTTGAGAGTACAGACTCCGATGGGTATGCTGGTCTATGGCCATACCATACAGTACCAAAAACTATGGAGCCCCCAAATTCCCAAAACACAATATTATATTAAATTTGTGTGCATCAGAATAAAAACAGAGTAGTGTTTCAGGACTGTGTACTGGAGAAACAGGCTGTTTACCCTTTGGGTATATGTCTTGTGCCCTTATTATGGATTAAAATGTATTTTCCTTCTGTCTCTCCCCTCAGGATGACGGGCAGAGAGTTTTTCACTCGTTTTCCGGCTCTCTATCCGTTCCTTCTGAACCAGCTGGAGGAGGCTGCAGTCACAGTCGAAAGGTGAGGTGCTCCTGCTTAATTCACACACACACACACACACACACACATGCACACTCCACATCCAGCCCTTGCCATGGCTCTTCACACTCCAGTGATCCCATTATAGGTTTAATATTTCTTTCATTTCTAGCCATACGAGACAGCTTTTTTGTTTTCTTAAGCTGATTAAGCAGTGGCGCTTTTGTGCTTGCAAGGAGGAAGAGGTGAAGTTAGTGCAACCTCTCATCAGTCCTAAAACTAGATTGTGGGAACATGCACTGACAGACTGTTTGCTCAAAGAGTAAAACGTTACAACCGAATAAAGTAGATGTCTTGTTGAGATTTAGTTTTGTTTTTTTTGCAGTGTGGAGGTTCATAGGCCTTATCTTTGTAAGCTCAGCTCAAACTCCCTCTTTAAAAGCATCTGAGTCGTCCAACAGCTCCCTGGGCGGCCTTATCTTAATATGGATCCAATTAATTGAATGCTCTTTCAGACCTGCTCTTTCACAATTCCCCTCACTCCCCTCGTCCCTTGTTAAAACATTTACAAATTTCCCACGGAACCAGATCTCGGCTGTCTGACTTCCCACATCATCTCAGCGTATCGCGCCACCCAAACAGACCAACCACACCATACTGTAGCAATACACAACAGGACAGGAGGCCAGAGAGCTGCTGTTAGTGGTTTGAGACCGTCTTGGGAGAGTTAAAGTACAAGTGCATTCCCAATATAGGTCACACTATAGGAAGGATTATAGAAATGGAATTGCGAATACAAGGTTGTGCTTTGGAGTCCGTGTATGCACGTTATCTACAATGTTATCCATATTTTCTCCACAAATGCTCTCCCCAAACAAATACTTAAACTAGAATGGCACTCAGAGAGCACAGACCTCAGCCAAGGCCAGTGGTGCGTTCACACGCTCCTGGGATGGAGTCGTCTCCCGAGTGAGGAAGTCGTTCTTCTGAGCTTTAAGTCGTAATGTGGAAACAACATGGACGCTCCAAAGAAGATCTCTTGTATTTTATTGGTCAGAGCGTTTAAACAACGCGTTGACAGCTGTTTCTAGTATTTGCGTGACAACAAAGAGCAAAGGAGACACATCAGATGAGCCATGAAATATGATCAGGAAAAAATTTTCCCAATAAAATTCCATTTCACACAATATGAAAAATAATTAGCCCCGGGTTTCAGATCAGATCCAAAATTTGATGGATACACTTGTCCATGTACCTGGATCTGTATTTGGCCACTTTTTAAATGCACCAAATTTGGTTTTGACATGAATATGTTGGAGCTGTTGGCTTACAGCTAAGGAGACTGACGTCTTTGTAAGAAAATGTTCATAAATTTCAAATTCCTAATGTTATTATCTCAGGGAAGCAAACTTAACCAGGTTTATCTCTGAAACTATTTCAGGTCAGTGCCCACATTTTAAAGTGCTGCGCGGTGATTTGTTGCACTACAAACAGTCTTATCTGCCTCTGCTTTAACTTCCAAAGAAAACAGTTTTCACATCATATTCGGAGTACTTTTCTCTAATATTCTAAATAAAAGCAACTGATTTATTTGTCTGACGGCAAACTAAATGGCAAACTAAAGCTTTGGTTGACTTTAGAGCTTCTTTTGAGGCTCTGCTACTGTGTCCCCTTTCCAAATGAAGAATACAAACACTGAAGGTCAGCGTTCTGTTTCCACTCTGTTTAAAAGACGTAAAACAAAAATAACCTTTCATCAAACACCCGGGTACTGGGGATGATTGAGGAGTTTAGGGAGTGAGGGCGAGACATTCATGGAAGAGCTCAGCATGGAATTTTAAAATGTCACTAAATGCCACGGAGTCTCTCATTCATCCTGTCAAGTGTTTCTGCCTCCAGCTGTGTCCCAACAAGGCTCAATATGTTTGCAATTCCCCTCTATCTGCCCCCCATCTCTCTGACATCACATCCTGTCCCATTGCGCTCGACTAAACTGTGACACTAAACACATTAGACCAGTTACTAATTGGGCCGCTATTACATTTCCCATCTTGACCCTCTATGGCGGCCCCAGCGGATGGTTCTGTGTGTGTGTGTTTTTGAATGAAGTAATGAAAAGCACAAGTTGTTTTCACAGGGGGTCTGTTGTTCTCTTTCTCTGTTCGATGAGATCCTCATGACTAATGACAGGCCCCGGAGGACATGTTGTAAACACTGTTTTCCCATGTTTCTCCTATCCATCCATCCATCTATCCATCCATCCATCCATCCATCTTCAACCGCTTGTCCCTATCAACGTTGCAGGGGGGCTGGAGCCGATCCCAGCTGACATCGGGCATTTCTCCCATATATAGATATTTTATATATCAGATATTTTGACCTGACACACTGCTGAAGTAATGCTGCTAAAGTTTGAGTGGTTTTATTAACACCAGGATGAAATAAAAATCCTACATATAAAACTCGCTGAACCTTTGGGGAGCTGATTTCCACTTTGTTCATGCCTCAAAGAGCCAGACTGGATAGCAGGACAAGGAGTAAAACCGTTCCAAAGGCAAAACAGGACCCTTCTCCATACTAGATACCTGATAGTCAAACAGTTTCCTTACTTTGTACCGTAGTTGGGAGTTGTTGTCTTTTTCTCCATTTTCCCCCCTTCTTCTTTCACTGCGAGAGTGTCAGAGTGAAACCGTGTAACCGCTGGCAGAGACAGACGGTTTCCATTCTGACTCAGCTGGCAGTGATGAGATTTGTATGGAGGAAAGGAGGGAGGTGAAAAAGCTCAGCTCAAGAATGGATGAGGAGATGACTGTATGTAAGCGTGGGTGGTTTTAGATATGCAGAATTTTGGCCTGTTATATTTGAGATCGGAATTGGGATTATATGTGATTACTTTGGGATATACACTCACTTTCCTTGCTGAGAAGATCTCACCATCTGTACACTAAATACAGTATGAAGCTAGCAGGCACCTAGCTTAGCTTAGTGTAAAAACTGGATCTAAGACTAGTTACATCACATAACACCAAGTAAAACCACAGTTTGTTATTTTTTGCATTCTTGAATGGATTAAACAAACAAGATACAACACTTTATTTATTGAGTTTTAAACGTGCTGGTAGGTGGATCTATTTTAGCTAGCTGTTCCTTCTGCTTCCAGTCTTTAGGCTAAGCTAAGCTACTCGGCTGCTGGCTCTATCTTCATATTTGTTGTACAGACATGAGAGTGGTATCGATCTTCTCTTCTAACTCAGCGAGAAAAACGTTAAGGGGACACCCCGTTATCTCACCGGGTAGAGCATGCGCTCCATGTAAGCCAATTTCTCAAATGCAGCAGGGTTTGATTCCAGCTCACAGCCCTTTGCTGCATGTCATCCCTCTCTCTCTCTCTCTCTCTCTCTCTCTCTCTCTCTCTCTCTCTCTCTCTCTCTCTCTCTCTCTCTCTCTCTCTCTCTCTCTCTCTCTCTCTCTCTCTCTCTCTCTCTCTCTCTCTCTCTCTCTCTCTCTCTCTCTCTCTCTCTCTCTCTCTCTCTCTCTCTCTCTCTCTCTCTCTCTCTCTCTCCCCTTACTTTTATCTACTGTCAAAGTAGGGCCAATGAAAATAATCTTCCTAGTTCCTAAAATGTCAAACTAAACTATTCAAACCTAACTATTCCTTTAAATAGATAAATAATATGCTATCAAATAGATAAAGTGTGCTGGATACTTTTCGCTTCCGCTTCAAGCCGCATGATGTAAATGTCATCATCTGCAAGGGTCGGATATGAACGATCCCCTATGTGGATGCCAGCTTGCTGCCCTGTGAACTGCATCGTATGAAGCATCCTGAACACTTAAGAAGACAAGGAAAACCCCCCAAAACGTTTTATAATAAAGCTATAAATGGTTATTTGCTGTTACTATAACTATATTCCGACAGCGCATTGAGATAGACAATGTGTAAAAAAAAAAAAAAGTAATAAAGCTCTACCTCTGTTTGCTCCTAATGGCATCTGCTAGACCCACTGAGGAGCTGAGGAGTCTCTGACGCATTGTCAATAACTGCTCAAGAACTCTGCTCAAACAAAGTGAATCAAGATTTGGTTACTGTATTGCATATATCTTGCATAAAGTGTTTTCAGAAACATATTTTAGAATATAATTTGGCTGCAAAATAGAAACTTTATCAAAGAAAGACAATATAGTTCAATATTGATGTTTGATGAAAAAGATCAGATAATGTTAAGCCTAAGTAAAGCCATATACTGCTTCACTCACTACATTTACAGCATAGTAGTCATTCAGGTCACATCAGTGTTGCATTGTTAAAATCTGACTGGTTGTTTGTGTGTGTGCGCGTGTGTTTAGTGACAGTGGTCAGGTAAAGCTTCATCCCAGTCTGTTCCTGCTGCTGCTGGTGCTCAGTCGACTCTACCCCTCCCCCATGGATGGATCTTCTTCACCTCTGGGACTCGCTCCTTTCATGCCTTTCATCATAAGGTGGGTGTCAGTACTACACACACAATCGTTGCGTTTACATGCACAGCACCAACCCAAATATGGTCGTTCCCTGGTAAAGGGAATAATCGGATTATTGTAGTTCCCCACGTATACATGAAAGGGGTTGAAAGGGAAAATGACGGGAGTAACTCAACCTCAGGTACAGTATAGAGCCAACATAGAGCTGGTCAGAATACAGCTTTTTCTTACGCTTTTCAAAACAAACAGCTTGGAAATCAGGGGGAAAATGAATGACTTTTTGACAGAATTACGACAGAAACAGGTCGTCTTGGTAGTCGTTTCGGTGCCGTTGGCTTCCTGATTTATTATATTTCCGGGTAAAAAACCATTCCCGCGGAGTGGGGAGTTATAACCCACGGAGAATGTGCAAACACGTAACCCGATCTATGATACTATGTTACTCAGGAAAGCTGTTTACATGCAAAAATACTCAATTACTGAAGGAGTTATCTAGGTCTGTTAAAAAACTAGGTCCATGAAAGCTCCGATTTTACCCAGAGTACAGTATTTACATGGTGTTTGATGAACTGGAGTATGCCCTTAACCCGCATATAATCGAATTTTTAAGCTGCATGTAAACGCAATGACAGATGTACATATTCAGGTACATCATAGACTCACACACACACACACACACACACACACACACACACACACACACACACACACACACACACACACACACACACACACACACACACACTATACATCAGTTAATCACTCCCTTCCATTATAAGAGTTGCTTGTCCTTGAGCAACAATTTCAACTCCTAACTGGTCCAACAGTCTCGGCAGAGCAGCAGTATGAGAATGGGTGTAATGCTCTCCCTATCAGCAGCTCCTCCCTTGTGTCTTCACTATCAATGAGAATGTGTTTCCAGTCAGCCCGAATGCTTATATAAAGGTTAAAATGAAACATTAGCACAGGGAACATTGAGTGAAATCCAAGAAGATCACACACCTGCTCTCCCAGCCACGATAAACCTCTCCAACAGCGTTTCTCTGAACCAGAACTCCTTCTAAGTATAGAACAATCACCAAGACAAAACACCTGCAGTCTAAACATTCATGGGTGTGTGTTTTTACTTTTGTTTGCACAGGTGCTTCTACATCTTTTAAATGAACTTGTATCTCACATCATTTCTTTACTGCGAGTCCAACGGGACCATTTTCTGTATCACCATGTAGGAAAGTATGGCTAAAAATAAGAAACTTTTTGTCTATCTGTTTGATTTTATGTTTCTGCACACAGAGACAAAACACGCCTCTAGTGTCGTCTCTCCAGCGAGGTTCTGCGTTGTTGTTTGTACCGTGTTGTGTCGCAGTGGTTGATTAGATTGTGGCTGTTTTTATCTGAGCTGCACTCGCTGTTTGCTGGGGAGTAAACCTCGCAGGCGAATGGGAAACTGTGGTTACAGCCTGCGTTTTTTACATTCCTGAGATGGAGAAGTCTACAAATATTATTGGTACATGTTCATTTACTACCTGCATTTGTGTCACTGTTCTTGTGAGAACATTCATAGACCTAATGAAGTTTCCTAGCTGCAAAAGTTAACCCTTTACATCACAGCCACAATACTACTCCAAACCTTTTACTCCTCGTTTCAACCCTGTACTGTCCGCAGACTTGTGCCGGTCACGTGGATGCACACGTGGTTCAGTCATACGTTATTGAGCTCTGCGCGGTCCAGCATTCTATGCTTGTGCATTTCCCGATCAATCCATATGGTGACGGTTGCTGCCGTAGTCTTTTTATTCTTTTAAAGATGGCAGATTTCCTCCATTATCACTCTGGTCTCCTTGTTCTGCCTTTACTGTCCTAACCCATCCTTTTCTTCTTCTGCAGTATTTGTTCTATTGGCAAACCCAGTTAGAGGTGCATACTGGTGCAGACACAACTTACTGGACCAGAGTGTGGAACAACTGGCGCAGTAGGCGCTGGCTATGTGTATTGTCTGTACGGTTACTCTTTTTTTGAGCTGACGGTCTACCCGGACCCTTGCACACATGGGCGGATGAGGACATTTACGTCAGGCAGAAACGAAGCGAACACACGGAAAGTATTATTTCGGCTTAAGTCTTAACACCGCTTGCTTGAGAGGTCTAAAATAGCAATAATAATAACCCAATTAGTTTCTGTTGGTTTCAGGCTGTAATTTCTAAAAAATTGGGTCAGGTTTGCACATATTCCCGGGTTATCCATTCAACCTACAAGTATGGATCAAAAAAGTAGTGGAAATTTGTTACTACTATTTGTAACTATTCAGGTTTTGATTTTTGGGCCTGATCATAGCTGTATTTCTAAGTCAGTGTTTTTACTGTGCTATTTGAAAAAAATCTGTACACCATTATACTGTATGTTGTACTTTTGTACTCTATTTAACAAAACGTGTTGCTCTTGTGTCACAATTGCAAAGTGCAATGTGTATAAAATCAAAGCATGGGAGTCGAGGTGGTGGAGAAGGAAATCAGTGCCCACCTCTGTGGTGACTTTTTGAGATGTTGCTTCCAGCATCAACTGGCATGCCGACAAACACAGCTGTTGATGTTTTGTAAATGGAGAGCTGCAAAGTGGAATCTCAAGGAGATAATATGATCTGTGATAATGTGAGTTGTTGTTCTCCTCACATGTTAAGCTCTCCGGGGAACAGAACTGGGCGTCCACTCAATGTGTGCAAGAGAAGACACCCTCCCGCCCAGAATGTAAAACATCACAACATTTATTTAGACAAGCTTTTACATGGTAAAACATAAAAGCTTTGGTGAATGTAAAAGCTTTTCATTTTGTCAGTTCAAGCAAGTCTATTGTGCTTAATGCAGTCATTCTTCCAGCTGGAGAGGATGGACTGTGCTTTAAGTCAAAGGTGTGTGTGTGTGTGTGTGTGTGTGTGTGTGTGTGTGTGTGTGTGTGTGTGTGTGTGTGTGTGTGTGTGTGTGTGTGTGTGTGTGTGTGTGTGTGTGTGTGTGTGTGTGTGTGTGTGTGTGTGTGTGTGTGTGTGTGTGTGTGTGTGTGTGTGTGTGTGTGTGTGTGTGTGTGTGTGTGTGTGTGTGTGTGTGTGTGTGTGTGTGTGTGTGTGTGCGCTTGAGCTTGTAATGCTCCATTAACCATTTAGATAACAGCACTTGTGTGTGAGGATTTGTTCATTCGTTGTGTCTATTACTGTTTGTGTGTCTGTTGTTATGTTAGTACATCAGTATACTTTGAATAGATATTGTTTGGGGATTTTGTTGTCGTTGGGTACCTGATGTGTTTGTCTGCTGCTCCTTTACTTACTGACTGAACTTCTTAGACTGTTGAACACCTCCTCACTGTAACAGATGTTTTCAGCCTCCCGAGCAGCCTGGCTCTGAGGATGAAACTGTCGATTGGTTGGTTGGATCGATCCAACACTTTGGTCCAGAAACATCTCAACAGCTGCTGGATGCGTGGCTGTGCTTTTTAGGCTGCATTCACACACACTCCTGCAGATACGGCAAATTGGCCCAGGGTTGTCCAGCAGTGGGAGTGTCACCTAAATGGCCCGGTTGTGTGACGTCCTGTTGTGTTCTTTAACCCCCTAATGTAGCACTTTATATTTCACAATTATTGTTTTTCGTCAGACCATTGTTATGATTTCAGTATTTCCCACTGTACTTGAAGGCAGCTTCGTTGCACAGAGCAAGAAAAAGAAAAGAGACGGTGCGATTGTGCTGGAGCTTGTTGCAGGAAACAATCAGCTGTTACACAAACATTTGGGTTGCTAAGTGCTTGTGTTGAGTTTTTTTTTTTACTCTTATAGCTTTTTAAAAACATTCTTGTGGCAGTGATAGAGTCAGGATGTTAACTGTTGACTGAACGGGACTGTACCGCCTCAAAAAGGACAACCCTCTTTCAAAAATGAATAGAAGGACTTGCGATTTCACCAGACCACCTGATCTGGTTCGAATATCGATAATTCTTCCAAATCAGTCACTCCGTGGTGGAGACATTATGTTTCCGGGTTGTCCGTCCATCCGTCCCATTCTTGTGAATGCGACATACTGAAGATAGAATAAATGTCCACTTGGACTCGAGGATGAAGGGATGTACATTTCGGAGATATCTCAGGAACCTTTGGAGGGATTTTCTTCAAATGTGGCACAAACGCCCACTTGGACTCAAAGTTAAAGTGATTAGATCGTGAAGGTCAAAGGTCACTGCAACCTCACAACTGATGTTTGGCCAGAACTGAAAAGGTCAAAGCTCAGCTTCACTGTAACATCCTAATATTTCTGTTTATTATTCACCGCCATAACTCAGAAATGACTCTGCCGGGTTGAAGATGTGTGTAAAACATCTACACATTTCACCCAAAAATACATTTGATACCTTTTTATTCCGTTCCTAAAGTCTTCATTCCATATATAATGCAAATCTGGACAGTTTGGATGTAAACTGCAACTTGACAGGTCGGCGGACTGGCAAAGGTATACGACAGCAATGCGGTTGTACTAGTTTTTACAGATTTTCATGGTTCCCGTTGGTGATTGTATGACTGTCCCTCCAGTGCCACCATGAGGTTGATATTCATACGTATTATTTGTCTGCTGCTACATTAAAGCTCTGAACTTTGAGTGAAGCTCCTATAACCACAAAGGTCTGCTAGACAGCTCCTCTGTCATTTAGAAACCATATGTTCATCCTGTTTGTCTATATGACAATCTGCCCAGGAGGTGACAAAAGGCAAGTGAAGTGGGATCACAGAGAGGCTGTAGGCAAGAACCATTTGGAGCTGCAAATGTGTAAAAGAACCCATAAATTCCTCCCAGTCAGTCACTTTAAGTTACTGATAAAAAGATTCAACTCATTGTTTTTTATTCGTAGTCAATTAGTGAAATCTTTAAGAAACTCCTTTTATTCTCTTGCGGGGTGCAGTCAAACACACGATAGCTCGAGTACTGACTTGCTGGCTGTCAGAGAAGGTATGCCGCACACACATCCACCCAAATGAAGCCCACATGTTTGAAATGTTAAATATAGCTCAGCTCTAACTTCTCTGGCTCCAACCGTGTTTCTCTTCACCGAGCCCCCATCCCCGGACCCATCTTCCCCAGGCGTGTGCGGACGTGTCTGATGAGGTGGACGAGCGTCACCCCCTGTTCTTCTTCCTCCTCCTCACATGATCTGACCCCGCCACCTCCAAGGATCAAATGTAGTTTGGCCTTGACTCCTCTTCTGTTGACAGGTTGGAGCATCACGCCTGATAATTCTTCCCCTTTATCCCTCCATCACCCCACACATCTTTACATCTTCCAAACACCCCCGCAATATTTTTTGACATTCTCCGCTGCCCGGCCCCCGCACGTGTCACACCTGCATGGATGATGACGAGCAGACGCATTTATTCTAAAAATTGATGGCTGCTTCTTTACAGCCCTTGACGTCTTTAGAGTTTTACTTATCTCCTCCGGTGTCTCTCTTTCAGCTTCTTTCTTTTCCCTTCGTTCTCTCTCTGGCTTAATGCTAGAGTGCTGAGATAGTGATTTATGTCCTGTGATATCCAGTTCAGGCATCTCTCCTCTCCTCTCCTCTCCCTGCCAAACTCCCTTCCTTTCCTTTCTTGTCCTCACTGACTCATATCTCATTTCTTTGAAAGGGCACGGTGATGCCCATAAACCAAAGTGAGGCTTCAAAAGGGATCTTTGTCATTTCCTTCCCAACAGAGATGCCCAATATTATATTTTATATATAATAATAATATCATTTTTATATTTTCCCCTCACTGTTCATGTTTTTATCATTTTGTTTGTTTGTTTTGCTTGCATTGGCGCTTTTTAGAATGTAAGCTGATACTGTACCTTGTGTGGCTACCCAGCACTACTCAAAGTAGTCCAGCTTTGGACTAAAAGATATTTTTTTGTTATCCAGTCAAAGAACTTCCTTAAAGTTGTATTTATGTTTCATTCAAATGACTGCAGCGCTTTAATTATTTTGAATCATCTTGTATTTGACCAGCTTTTTAAGTACTTATGCCACAGACACACCACACCGACATCTAAGATCTAGCTGCGACGAAGGCCGACTTGAAAACACCACAAAAGTACATTTGCCAAGGTGTATTCGTAGAGGGACCTTCTTTGTCTTATCTTATATTGTCTCTCTGCTTAAGTGAACAAAAATTGACATGTTTGCCACAGTGTCTTTGTTTTTTTTTAACTACCACTGAACTACCATTAAAGACAATTTTAAGTCTACATAAAGTGGTTCGACAACAAACCAAAGAACTAAAAGTCGAAGTAAAATAATGATTGTGTTCAGACAGCTTCTGTATGTCATGCACATATGAATGAATGAAGCAAAATTACACCACTTCCCTTCCTAAAATTCTTCAGTGACAGACTTTGTTATTTGGGCTTGTTAAGCCAACATGCTATACAGTCTCTGTGGTGGAAATGATTCTCCCAGCTCTCCAAAATGAGGCCCAGATGAGTCTCGTCCCTGCTAGTCAACAGTCTGCCGATGACCCCACAGGGGACGGCCCTGTTTCTAAAATTACACCCTTCCAAACTGTCATTTCCTTTTGCAAGAGTGTTTCAATGGGACAAATTATCACAGATAGTTAACATATGGGCCCCAAATGGGGTCTGGGAGGGTCGGAAAGTGAAGAATAGACATAGATTTTGGTCATTAGACCATTAGAGAGAGTGTGTGTGTGTGTGTGTGTGTGTGTGTGTGTGTGTGTGTGTGTGTGTGTGTGTGTGTGTGTGTGTGTGTGTGTGTGTGTGTGTGTGTGTGTGTGTGTGTGTGTGTGTGTGTGTGTGTGTGTGTGTGTGTGTGTGTGTGTGTGTGTGTGTGTGTGTGTGTGTGTGTGTGTGTGTGTGTGTGTGTGTGTGTGTGTAAATTCACATATACAGGCGTGTAGAGCTCAGGAATGCAAACTGTTGCCTGTGTTTGATGCAGGGGCTTGGGTTGTCTGTCTGGCCATCCGTGGGTGTTAGTGTGTGGGGACTGTGTGTGTGTGTGTGTGGGGGGGGGGGGGGGGGTTGGAGGCATGCTCACAGCAGGTGAATGCATTTGTTGACCTGTTGCTCCAAACAGTCCTCTCTTTTTTGTCCATATTGATCTCAATCCTCTTGTCCTTTCCTGTCTCTTACTCAACAGTGGGTTTTTTGAAAAATTACTTTTACTGCTCACAGAAAATTAAAATCATCTCTAATTATTTGCAGCTTTTGACTTTCCAGTTTCTTTTTTTCAATCACGGAGAAGTTCTGGTCAAATATATCTCTGTTTATTGAGCTTTAAAAAAAAAATTTGAAAAATAAAGAATGACATCATAAAGGCATGTAGAATTATAATTTCTATAGGAAGGTCGGTTACTTTTGCTTATATTATGAAATACTTGTCAATAGACTGAAACGCACATTATTAAAAAAAAAGAAAGAAACTCTCCATGTTTCAAGGGGGCTCGGACAGGTCCACATTGCAGCAGACCCCCGTCTCTCACTGTAGGATGAGAGGGAGCAGATAACATTAAGGCCACGGTCCCGGGAAGCGGCAAAGTCTGTGCGAGCGGTGCTGTGAAGGAGCCGAGAGCCACCTTCACCACGGCCTGGGCCTTTCCAAGCTGACACAGCAGCAGTGTAAAACTGTTTTCAGATCACTGTGAAACTGTGGCAACCGACTCTCTGGCTCTTAACATCACAGCCTGCCGCTGCCGACAATTATGACCGAGAGATTTAAATATGTTGGACTTCAGCAGATTTTCCCACTCAATATCTGTCAATAAAGGGATAATGGAAACCCAGATCTCACCCTCTCTCATACCATAGCTATAAAAGCAGGCTTCCTTTTAAAGTCTGCATACCGGAGTGATGGATCTTTGTTTCTCTGGAACCTTCTGCTGAGTTTCCCACAGTGGAGCTGATCTGCTTGTTTAGCCTCCACAGGCAGCTTCATAGACCCTGTCCTCCTCTGACTTGCGTCCTGTATGCGTATGTGAGTGTGAT
The DNA here is from genome assembly GCF_963691815.1 of Echiichthys vipera. NCBI lineage: Eukaryota > Metazoa > Chordata > Actinopteri > Perciformes > Trachinidae > Echiichthys > Echiichthys vipera. The sequence goes on along the minus strand of NC_139836.1, from coordinate 8,030,049 downwards.
CTTGGCTGTGCCCTCATGTGACTTTACACTATGTATGTATTTATTGCCTCCTTGTCCTCAGGGTCTAACCACAAAGAGCCTCCTAGAGCAATATAGCTATGTTTTTTCTTCTCTTCTTTTCTTATTTATCTTTCTGTCTGTCTTTTATTAACAGGGTCTCCACGCTTTGCTCTCTCCCCTCTATATCTTTCACACAGGAAGCCCATCAACCCACCCACCCACGCACCACTATAAGAATATCTAGTGCGCGCTCATATACATTTTCCGATACCTTTGCTGACCAGAGATCAGTTCTTATGGCCACAGTCCTACCATTACTGTAACAGTTGGAAATTGCAAACTGGTCCTGTATCAGCTGATTAAGTAGAAAGTAGATAAGGGCCCGATTTGGCTGTGCGGCTGGTTTGATCCCATTGCAACACGGTCTCCAGTAGCTGTTGGCATCGGTATTGTTGCTGCTGTTTTGCTTTTGTTTTGGGTTTCCTGAGTCTAGCTGCCCTGCTTGTCTTTTGCTGTGTCCTTTTGTGCATGTTGATGTGCTTGTTTTCATGTAGGCCACTTGTATTCCACCATAAACAACAACAAATAAGTATGTATTCAGTGTATGCTCAGTGAATACATTAGTCACACTAAATTGAGACTTTGGGGCAGTGCGTACTCCTTCTCGCTGCAGAATGCTCTTTTGTGCTGTACTTGAGGCCCAAAGGCCAATCCACACAAGCATCATGTTTCTGCTGTTCTTCAGACTCTGAAATGGGTTTCTATTTCTCGCAGGCCTTTTTGATTTCTGATTCACATAGGCAGCCAATTCAAATTTGTAATAAAATGAATAGACCAACATATTTCACGCATATGTTTCTTGTAGCTCACTTCTGTCCTTACAACCGAAGAGCAGTTTGGTGTTATATGTCAGTCTGGTGAAGCCACAGCTGGTGGTACAGTGACAGCCATAATGGCCGTCAGGTTATTTGAGGAACTGACACTGAACTGAGGTTAACAGTTTGTTTGGAAAAATAAAGAAACATCGTCCTCCTTTCTTAGGTAGCAGTTACTCTGACCCTTTAGACCTTCCTCTTCTCATCTCATTCAGGTCTTGGCCATGTCCTCCCCTCGTGTCAGCTATGGCAGTGTTATGACACTGGATAAGGGAAGACTATCAGCTTGTAAACAAGGTTAATTTTAGGCTGCACTCTGTAACAGCCGCATTCACCATCATTGGTGGATACTGTAAATGACTGTGTGCTTGCACGTGACAAAGAAAAAGGGGGCTGAGATATCCGTGGGCAAAAACAACATGGAATAGATAGTTATGATTGAAAAATGTCATCTGTCAGCCTGGGAGCTGTTTGGGTTCTGATTAACTTTTGCAACAGGAGAGAAACAAAGAAAGGGAGGAAGAGGGAGATGTTACAAACGTGCATAAAAATAGCAACCAACTTTCCAAATGAAATAAGTCGCATATCTCATTTGTCCATGGCATAATGTGGCCAGCGTACAAAATAATAGTGATAATAAATCATGAAAATACACACAGTTATTCCATTATGTTTCATAACAAAGTTACAGTTAATAAAAATAAATCATAATAAATTGAACTCAACAGTTTCAACAGCAGCCCATGACCTGTGAAAATGGGAAACCTTAAAGCTTCCTCCATTAACTCCAACATACAGTGTCACAGGACCAAAAGATTATGATAACAAAGCAGCTATCCATGTTAATAACTTTCCATGATGCTAATGCTGCAGCCGTGTGTGTGTGTGTGTGTGTGTTCTGCAGATGCGGCCGCTCAGCAGTGTATCGGACCAGAGAAATGGCAGCAAGGGCCCTCGTCCCCTTCGTGCTCGTCACCCAGGTCCCATCCACCGTCCAGGCGCTCCTGCAGGAGCTTCCTGCCGAGCCCGGACCCACAATCCAACACAACCACATCCACGGGACTCTGCTGCAGGTCTGCGCCCACGCACACATCAACATAAACCAAATATACATAACATGTGCTATAACATAAGTCCTTTAAATGACCACAAGTGTTTATTTGGTGATGGCGTTCAATCCGTAATTGTTTGTGCAATATTCTAAAGTATGTCGCTCAGATTTAAGTTTATCAACATATTCAAATAACTCAAAATATAAATGATAACTGTTAGTTGAAGAGTGGTTTTGGTTACATACACTTGTATAATGTGAGGCTGTAGTAAGGCTGTAGTTTATGAAGTTGTGAACTGTATCATATGAAAAGGAGCTTTCATATTTTGTTCACCGTATTTATTTCAGTTAAGTTTAACAGAATAATAGCCACCGTTTTTAAGACGAGATGTTATCTGTCAGTCATAGTTAGTGATGTTGTCGTACTGGACTGCCTGATATTCAGAGGTACTTCTAACATTATGCTCCACTCAGTATAATGAAGTCCAATCAAGCCCCCACCATAGCAACTACCTGGTTGATCCACTAAGGAAGTGCCAAAAACTGCAGTTCTCCGAGTGTCCACCAGGGGCATGTTTCATAATAGAGCAGTTTCTCATTGACCCCCATGTTAACCAGGCCGTTTTCACAGCATAATTCAACCTATTTGAGGCCTGGTACAAAAAAAACATTCTAGTCTGTATATTTAGGTCATATCTCCATGAAAACGCAGAAGGGGTGATTTTCTTTGTACCAGGCTCATTTTTATTTTATTTGAGATTAGTTCATGAATGATGAGGGGCGCTGCCTCTTGAGTGACAGCTAGCCGCTGTCCCTCACTTCTCCACGTATCTCCCTCCCCACAACAGCACATCAATGCCCTTTTTTGGTAAGAGGAAATGAGGAGTCAAAGTCTGACATGATGGCTGTGACAATTATCTGGGAACAATTATTGTCAATATCGCCCAACCCAAACTTTAGAAAACATATTCGGTTTACAGCTATTAAAATATGGAGATATGCACATCACATGTCTTTTTATACTGTGTAGACTTCGGTATCATACTAATCAGTTTCTTTTGAAGATGATGAACTCGTATCTTCAAAATGTAAACGTTTATCAAACTTATAAAATAAGCCTTGTGCCAACCATTCTTAGGGTTAAATGTCCTCAGTTCATAAATTAGTTTATAATCCTTTAATTCAAAGTAAAGCATGAACATCTTCACAACTGGACTTAAGACTGTTTTCACTCAACAAAGACAAACGATAAAATTTAATTACCAAAGCGGTGAATGTGCACACCCACACACAGATTATAGATATGGAGCATTCAGCCTCAGAGCGCGCGCGCTGAATGAGACTGAATGCGGAAAACACACACACACAGACACACACACACACACACACACACCCACACATTCTCTGTAAGTCCCACACACCCAGTTTCCACACAGAGCCTGTCCAGACAAGGCGGTTATCGCAGAGTAAATACCAGTGTTTAGTTCTGTCATCACACTCTGACAAACACAACCAAACAGTCTGCCGGTAATATCAACACACGCAGAGGAAAAAGGGGAGAGGGAGTTTCCCCAGCCTTTCATTGAACGCAACTGAAGGGGTCGGTGTGGGAGCAGGGGGTGGGGATATGGTAAGAACCCGGCCGAGGGGTCAACACAAGGAATGAAAACTCGATTTTCTTCAATACTTATGGTTTGATAGCGGTCAGGGCTGCAGGGAGGTCCACTGTGGGATGAAGGCAAAGCATGGCGAGGAGGAGAAGGAGGAGGGGAGGTGGGGAGGTGGGACTCTTAAAGGCTTAGAGGAGATCTCAGGAGGAGAGTGGATTTTTAGTTTGCCTTCCTGTCATGGCCGCCATGTGTGGAGCTTCTCCAGATGTCTCCTGACGAGCTGCTTCTGCGTTCCTCTCTTCAGCTCCATCTCCATGGAGTTCCCCTCCATATCTGTGTTTCCCTGCCTCCCGTCTGCCCTTTTTGGTGTCTTTCCTATCGCCTCTTCCTGTCTCTCCATCCTTCTGAGACCACTTCTTCTTTCCCCGTGTCTCCCTCTCCCATACAAAGGAATGGGATCATATTGTGTGCTGCCCTGTGTAATTTAGTCTTTTGTAAAGAATGTTGTGACATGAGGAGCATGTAGCTTCTTTGTCCTGTTGTGTTCTTTGTGTCTCATCTTCTCCATTTTTGTCTTATATGTGTGTTGCATTGTACCTGTTTTCTTGTCACTCTGTTATAAAACAGTGTGTATGCACCTGCAGTAGTCATAGGACTGACAACATGATTTATATTTTACATTGACTGATCAATCTGAACTAAAATAGCTTTCCAATGCCCTTAATTTTTCCCTTTTTCCTTGTAATGTGAGAGTCCCTTACAGTCAACAGTAAACGTTCTGTCTATATCACAGACACAAAAAAGTTTTTAAAGACTTTGAGGAAACCCAGTCTCTCTGTCTCTTTTCTTTCTCTTTTTTTCTCTCTCTCTTTTTCCGTGATATGAAGCTGCTTCAAGAGCAGTCAGAAATGTTGCCCGAAAGATTCAATTATCCACGGTCAGTGCTAGGTTCTGTGCTTTAGCCAGTTCCACTTCTTTTAAAGAGGTTCGGGAAATGCGTTGGTTCTGAAAAATGTGCGTGATGTCACAGTGTAGCGCGGATCGAGCGCTTTGATTGGGTGACGAAAGCCTGCATCTCTAACTACGGAAAAGGGCTGCAAGTCTTTTGTGATAAACGTCCCCACTGCACTGCTTATTTTGTAGTGTTTTTCTGAACTGGTACAATAGGCTTGTTGGAAGGCACCAGCAAAAGACGACTGTTTTTAAACTTGCAGTATTATATTTAGAACCGTGGTATCCCTACATTATTCCCATGAGACTGTGGTATAATGGAAACTGCTAGTAGGACACAAACTCATGCTTCTCTGCTTCTTTTTTCTTAAGCAAGGAATTTTTACCATGACGGGCCAAAAACATTTGATTCAAGGGGTTTTCAGTAGTGACTGATATTGTTGTGTATATCTGTAGGGGCCATCTTTAACCAGGCTAAAAATAGCATGTGTGTAGGTAGGTGGGGGCATTATGGAGATGATGGAGGCAGATATGTTAGGAGTGTCTAGCTGTGGTAAGGTGGGCTAGGACTGTCATAGAAGGAGCTGTAGAGCAGTAGGCCTGCAGTGTACGTGTGGAGCATCACACACAGAAACACTGAGAGAGGAGATATGGCCCTGCAGTCCACAGAGTGTGTGTGAAGTGTTCTACTCTCGTGTAAGCTGGGGAGCAAAGATGTTTAGACTTCAGAAGAATTAAGGGTCACAGAGAGAGGGAGTGAGTGTCTGTGCCCTACTGTGTTTATGCTGAGATGATGAGGACATCATGTTTAGCCTTGGGAAATGCCTAATGTATGTTAATATGCTTCTGTGCGTGTGTGTGTGTGCGTGCGTGTGTGCGTGTAACAGGTAGCAGATGTTTTTGCTCGAGGCAGAAATGACTTCCTTTGTTATTGTCAAAGAACAACTGTTAGTGGGCCGAGTGTGGCGCTGGGAACCATCACAGCTACCGAGGCAGGCTGTACCACCCCGCTGACTTTCTCACACACACAGTGAAGAGGTCTGATAACCACACAAGAAAATGTTTCCATCCAACCCCACTTCCAGCCCCAGTCCATCCTTCCCAATGTTGCACTTCTTCTACGTCATTGAGGAGAGGAAATTGAGTTGTGTGGTTCGAAACTATTGTAAGATTCAGGTCCTCTTTTATTCAAGATACTTCCAAATGTGTCCTGCAAGAAATACAAATTTACAGTACGACTAAAGGTTGCAATATCAGTTTTCACCTCTTTTTAAATGCATGATTTGAAAATGATTGGCCTTTGAAGATAATTTTCAGGTATATGCTGTGGTGTGTGGTTATCACTCTCTGGCTGAAGGAAAGGCTTGCCAACTGTCGTTTAGCAGACTGCTACAGTAGCTAGCAGGCTAGATTGCTCGCTAACATGACAATAAATCTGCAAAAGCCATTTTCCCACTGTCTAACAATTAAGGTCAAGATAATTTTCAGGCATGTGCTGTTGCCCTTTCACACTTGTAGCCTAGTCTCTCGTTGTTCCTTGAATTTGCCTTGTGATTTCTATGTCAGCCCTTACAGACAGAAGTTCCTGAATCTCGTCGCCTCTCCAGTTGGACAGTTTTGTTCGCGTCTTTGTGTAAATCACCATTCTTTTTCACCCTCAGATGTTTGCTTTCTTTGGGTTTTGCGTTAGGTGAATGATAGAAACGTCATCAACACGTACACCCGCCCACCCGCCATGAATTCTCCTCTATTCATACAGACTTTGTACTAGGGAGCTGACAGGGTTGATGTCCGAGCCAACCTATTTTTACACACGGCTCCACCAGGTAATATCTAGATAATTTCAGGATTGCAGTTCATGTGTAAAATTGCCATAGTTTACTCAAGAGGCCTGCCGTGTTTTGCTAGGGTGAAAACGTCTTATGACAACATTTGACAATTGAAGACTTACTGCAGATTCTTGTCTTTGAGAAATCATCTTGAAGCAGACTGGAATCATTTCAATCGCAACTTCTGCTGACACAACTAGAACTGAGCTTAACAAGCCCATCGGACAGGCTGGCACAAACCCAACCCGACACTGGAGTCTGTTCTCGACACACACCAGCAACAGTCCTGGCCCACAATGCCTGGTTCAGGCCAGAAGTATTAAAGCTGCGGCCTGGGGTGCTTCGAGCAGGGCCAACTCGACGGATGTAATCCTTTGTGTATTTCCACAACAGAGGCTAAATAAGACTGAGACTGAGGGGAATGAGACGTGAGAATTAGAAGTATCACAGTCTCCTTTCCTTTGGCAGCAGTGATGTTGGTATTGTTTCCCTAAATGCATTCTTCCCCGCTCTCTTCCAATAATTATCTTTTGGTGTGTTGTTATGACGGCTGCCTTTGGCCGGTGGTCTGCCTAGGCTTTCTGAGAAAACCCTCAGGGTTGAACAAGTGAAAGAATTTGTTAGCCTCACAACCCAGCCAGCTTGCTTTTAATGACATGAGATGTATCTTATCCAGAGGGGATCCCAAGTGTTAAATGGGGTCGTGTTTACCACGTTCAATCTTGTTTTACTCGCAACCTTGGAAGTGGACATTTTCCCAAAGCTCTGACTTCACGAGTTGTGATGTGTTTCTTGACGCTTTCAGAAATGGCAGAGGCCATGGGAGGTTATTTATTAGTGGATGGTTAGTTGATATATGGTCATTTCAGTCATATAGTTTTACTTTATAATTTTATAATATGTCAGAGAAAAATGGTGATATTCCCAACAGCCTTTGCATTTTCTGCACTACGCAACTTTGCTAATTTTCTATGTTACTGTTTTTGCTACTTTACCTTAAGCCCATTGTAAGAAAGCATTTGATACTGTTGTCAGACTTTAGCCCTAACATTGTAAGCTAGTGGAGCCATAAGGACGTCTGCCCTGCACTGTGTTCAAACACTTGGATTAACAATAACACAACTTAGAGTTCCACGTGGCATATTAACATTAAGTAATATGTTGTGATAGTAATCATGTGATAATATGGATTTCAAAGTACTATTTCTGATTCCTAGTGCCACCAAATTTCAGTGACCTCCTGCAATTGTTCTACTAATTCCTTAGAGAGTCAAGGACCCCCAATTTAAGAGTGCACTTATTTAGCTCTCATTTTTGCTTAAGCCTGATTGTTCAAATTTCGCACTGGTTGTAAAACTTGAAAATATGATAAATAAACTAGATTAATTTTAAAGGAATAGTGAGGGTGACTGTTATTTAGTCATTAACAGACATGCCATCTAAGATATTTTGCCCAGGTGAGAGTTTTTCTCAGAGTAGATGGCTTTTATTCCAGTGCAGAACCTGTTGCCGAGTCTACATGTTCTGCAGTGTAAAGAGAACTCTGTAGAGTGACCTATTTTTTTTGTTGAAGGTAAGAAAAACCAACAATTACAAAAGCTCTGTCATCGGGAAGAAACTGAAAGTGAACTGGCCTCTGGGTTTTTAGCGGTGTCGTGGAAGTGGCTCTCGTTTTACTGCTTTAGGAGACACTAACAGGAGTCATGGCAACGGGCTACTGAACGTCACCACACATTCTCATACATATACACAGCTCAGGCTGCCAGTACACACACAAGTCTCTGGACATAATGGAAATAACAAACCGCTCCCATGGGGCTAGTTAGATACACTGCTGTAACTTTTGACGAAGATGCAGTAACACTGTTCTTGCATGCACACACAGACGTACACACGTCACTAAATGACTTGGTTGTCACGCCCATGTGTACATGCATGGAGTGTGACTTGGTGTCTAGAGTGCATATGGAGGCTTTGTTTGTGCAAGAATATGGCTATATAGAGCAAGAGCGTGTGTTTTATTTCTTTTTATATTTAGCCCGTCTTTATTGGGATCTCTTTTTGCCTAATTGGGCGCGTCCACACTTTGCCTAACCTCTATCTGGTTTTATGTGAATGTCGATTTATATGTTTCTTTGTGCATGTTTTTTTACTAGATGCAGCCAAGAATTGGCATGCAATTATTTGCACTTGCTTTGTGTGTGTGTGTGTGTGTGTGTGTGTGTGTGTGTGTGTGTGTGTGTGTGTGTGTGTGTGTGTGTGTGTGTGTGTGTGTGTGTGTGTGTGTGTGTGTGTGTGTGTGTGTGTGTGTGTGTGTGTGTGTGTGTGTGTGTGTGTGTGTGTGTGTGTGTGTGTGTGTGTGTGTGTGTGTGTGTGTGTGTGTGTGTGTGTGTGTGTGTGTGTAGCGTGTGGTCAGTCTGTGGTTGCGGCAGTGGGAGGGACGGTAGGGCAGGCTGATAACAGAGTCTGAAGGGACCTCACATCCACCAACACTATTTTTACCGGGCCCGAAAGAGGAGCAATGCTTGTTGCAATACACACTCACTCAGAGAAAGACACACACACAAGCAGTTAAACGCCTCACTAAAAAACAAGGCGCACAAATAGGTTTTGATATTTTTCATATTTAGCACTGGCACACCAAGTTATTTTTTTTTGTTTTTCTCCTTAAAGTTGCCACCCAACGCTCTAGAGGGGGGTTGATTGTGCTGCTGTGGTCGAGTAGAAAGAATATTAGAGGATTGAAACTGCACTAAACAGTATTTTTATATTAATAAAATAATCAAGATCACATCATTTGTCCCTAGGGAAATCGGTCTTAAACATAACGGCTGCCACATAAAAATACATACAATTTTAGGGCAGTAACAGATGTAAAGAGCATTCAAAGACACAAGTTTAAGACATCCACTGATAGAGTGATGACAGAGTTTTACCTATTCATGTTTCTTCTCCTGTATTTAATTGGAACCCTATAGAGTCTCCCTGATGGGAGAAGCACAGGACATGGGAAAGGTCGTCAATAATCATCCTGTTTAACAAAAGACTTTTCAAAGATGCGCCCTCATCTGTGATTTTAACTTAACTGACACATTTCCACACATTACATTACAGCATGGCAATAAAGAGTCTGCACAAATAATAAAGCCACTGTTGGAGCCGAATGCATACACAATTCACACGGACATTCCAAGACAGATTACAGTCAATATGCTCTGTTTTCTTATGTTGACACAAATGATATGCTGCAGGGTATTAAATCCACAGCTCAAGTCTACAAATGGCAATCTAGTGTAGGCCTTGGGGTTTTCAAGCTGTTGCAAAATAAAGTATATTATGGTGACATAATCTTTTCTTAACCCTGCGGCCTGAGGCAGCAAATGCTCAACAGGAGAGTTAAATCTTCAAAAACTCATCATATTACATCACATCCTAACCTGATTCGTCACCACCGCTCAACTGCCAGTAGTTCCTCACACAGGACGCTTATTTGCCGGCTAACTTGCGATCTGAACACAAAGCATTTCTTGGAGTCCGACAAGATGGATATTTATGTGACATGTGAACGTGATTCTCATGTGATATCAGGGTATCATGGCATCGTGATATGATATTGTGTGATTGTGATATTGTGGTATTGTGATATTGTCGTATGATATCATTGTCGTATCATGGTATCATGATATTGTCGTATCATGGTATGATGTTGTCGTATCATGGTATCGTGATGTTGTGGTATGATGATATTGTCGTGTCATGGTATCGTGATATTGTGATATGATGATATTGTGGTATCATGGTATTGTGATATTGTGGTATCATGGTATCGTGATATTGTGGTATGATGATATTGTTGTATCATGGCATCGTGATATTGTGATATGATGATATTGTGGTATCATGGTAGAGTGATATTGTGGTATGATATTGTCGTATCATGGTATCGTGATATTGTGGTATGAGGATATTGTCGTATCTTGGTATTGTAATTATTGGGGTATGATGATATTGTGGTATCATGGCATGGTGATATTGTGGTATGATGATATTGTCGTATCATGGTATCGTGATATTGTGGTATGATATTGTCGTATCATGGTATGACGATATTGTCGTATCATGGTATCGTGATATTGTGGTATGATGATATTGTCGCATCATGGTATTGCAATATTGTGGTATGATGATATTGTAGTATCATGGTATCGTTATATTGTGGTATGATGATATTGTCGTATCATGGTATTGCAATATTGTGGTATGATGATATTGTAGTATCATGGTATCATTATATTGTGGTTTGATGATATTGTCGTATCATGGTATTGTGATATTGTTGTATCATGGTATGATGATATTGTCGTATCATGGTATCGCAATATTGTGGTATGATGATGTTGTGGTATCATGGTATGATGATATTGTGGTATGATATTGTCATATCATGGTATGACGATATTGTCGTATCATGGTATCGTGATATTGTGGTTTGATGATATTGTCGTATCATGGTATTGTGATATTGCGGTATGATGATATTGTCGTATCATGGTATCGCGATATTGTGGTATGATGATATTGTGGTATCATGGTATCGCAATATTGTGGTTTGATGATATTGTCGTATCATGGTATTGTGATATTGCGGTATGATGATATTGTCGTATCATGGTATCGCGATATTGTGGTATGATGATATTGTCGTATCATGGTATTGTGATATTGCGGTATGATGATATTGTCGTATCATGGTATCGCAATATTGTGGTATAATGATATTGTGGTATCATGGTATTGTGATATTGTGGTATGATGATATTGTCGTATCATGGTATTGTGATATTGTTGTATCATGGTATGATGATATTGTCGTATCATGGTATCGTGATATTGTTGTATCATGGTATGATGATATTGTCGTATAATGGTATGAGGATATTGTCGTGTCATGGTATCGTTATATTGTGGTATGATGATATTGTGGTATCATGGTATGATGATATTGACGTATTGTGGTATTGTGATATTGTGGTATGATGATATTGTCGTATCATGGTATTGTGATATTGTTGTATCATGGTATGATGACATTGTCGTATCATGGTATGACAATATTGTGGTATGATGACATTGTCATATCATGGTATGATGATATTGTCGTATCGTGGTATTGTGATATTGTGGTATGATGATATTGTGGTATCATGGTATCGTGATATTTTCGTATCATGGTATGATGATATTGTCGTATCGTGGTATTGTGATATTGTGGTATGATGATATTGTGGTATCATGGTATGATGATATTGTCGTATCGTGATATTTTCGTATCATGGTATGATGATATTGTCGTATCGTGGTATTGTGATATTGTGGTATGATGATATTGTCGTATCATGGTATCGCAATATTGTGGTATAATGGTATGATGATAATGTTGTATCATGGTATGATGATATTTTCGTATCATGGTATGATGATATTTTCGTATCATGGTATGATGATATTGTCGTATCGTGGTATTGTGGTATGATGATATTGTGGTATCATGGTATCGTGATATTGTGGTATGATGATATTGTCGTATCATGGTATCGCAATATTGTGGTATAATGGTATTGTGGTATCATGGTATTGTGATATTGTGGTATCATGGTAGCGCATGTATGCGCTGAGTGGTCCCCAACCCTGCCCATGGAGAGCTTCAGCCCTGCTTGTTTTAGATATCTCCCTACTCTGACCTAACTGACTCTAATGATCTTCTGGTTATCAAGCAGGTAAAGCTTGTTATGACTGTATAATGAGATCATTATCTCATTAGAATCAGGTGGATTAGAGTAGTGAGTTACTGTAAACATGCAGGACTGAAGCTCTCCAGGAGCAGCGTTCAGGACCCCTGCATTACATTAATACAAAAAACAGAAACCAAACATGGACATATTAAACACTCAGTCATGATTAAAACACAAATTATACAGCAGCACAGTTGTCCAGGTCGCATGCAGAGCAGTACCACTGGAGGAAGTGCCAGCAACACATTTAATGTGAAAGGTGTCGCTTGTAGTGACCGGTACAGAGAATTATCACCCAGCAGTGTCCCTTAGCTCTACTTAGCAACCCCCCCTTTGCTTTGCCTAACCCTGTTTCCACCAGCAGGCAGCTGTTTTCAGCTCTGATAAACCCAATGTACATAACTTATCCAGCACCAAACGGCAAAGTTAGCATCTAGCAATTTAAAACAAGATATTTGATCCAAATGCCACTTTAAAGTGAAAATCCATGACAGATAGGAGAGTATGAGTAACTTATGAGATTTTTTTTTCTTTCAAGAATTGTATTTTTGAATCTATATTTTTGAGTAAACAGGCCATGAAAATGTCTTGTTCTAAACAGTACACTCACACACCGTGATATTTTTTTTTATCGTCTCTTGTATATCTCTTAATATGTCGATTTTTAATTCCGTCTACAAAGATTCATGGTTAAAATAGAATATAGTAGTGCTTTTTTTCATGTTGTTTTTTTCATTGATATTAAAGGAAACTTGTGAGATGTTGACCAATAGTTTCTTTATAGGAAAATGTTTTTATGGGAGGACACACAGGCACTCTGTTTGTTTACCCAAAAACTCTGCACGGAACCTATAATTGTCTTAAACCTTTTTAAATGAAATTCACTTGTAGAAATTCAGAGTCACAGTTAGTATTCAGTAGTTAGGTTGAAGGAGTACTAATTCAAATGATACCTATCCTACAGGTGTAGTGGCTGTAGCAGGACTAATGGAAGCATTGAAGCGGTCCACATTTAGACACAGCCAAGGAAAACCTCCTGAAATCTATTGAACAAAAATGAGCCTGCAGCAGGTCTCTGTGCTGCTGTTTTAACGTCTCCCATTCATTTGAGCTTGATCCAATCCCAGCATCTCCTCCCAGATGGGGTGTAGTTCTGCTCTGTCTTTGAGAGGAGGAACAGGGAGGCGGCAATTTCTATAAATATTTCGGTTTTCTCCATGCTGGGCTGGATTGAGCCGGTTGAGCCTCCCATGCAGGGACTTCCCAATCCGGTGGATGAGGTGTAGCTGTGGACTGGAGGGAGAAGGAATGAAGACAGAGAACTCTGCCACTGACCCTGGAACCAGTGCTGACTGGGCTAGGGCGGTATCAACGTATACCAATGTATTTAGAAATACAGAAGGAACCATTTTAAATACCGTCAAATCTGCAGATGCCAAACAGATATGGAGATACTGTAAGGAAGCAGGTATTCTCACCTGGTCTAAATATCTGTAGACCTGGTGAGGTCAGTGTCAAAGTTGTGTGCATCACATTAGCGAGTGTGGTGAAAAGAATGAGAGAGCGCGTGTGTAGCAGTAAAGTTATAGCCACGTTCTTAGCAGTGCAGTGTGTGTAACCTTTACGTTTTGTTTTGTGAAGAAATGCTCCTCAAGAACCAAGTCCCTGGGTCTTTGTTTGCCGCCCGCTGATTAAAGTGAAGGGGGTTAGCCCCGAAGTTAGCGACAACTTCAGCACAGGCTCACCAACTTAAGGTGGACTGACAATTTTAAGGTGGGCCAGCCTCTCCAAGTTTTGCTCAGCTTTTATGTGTTTGTCTTTTTCCATTACATAAACTGTCATATACCGTATGTATGTGTCAGGCAATTTCGTAACTTGATACTGCAGCACTAAACACACAGTGATAAACACAGAGCATACCAACAACCCCTGAGAGCCTCCTTTGATTTGTTAAATAAGCCTGAAAGCAAAACACAACCAAGTTAGACAATTCTGAGCAGACGGCAGAAACTTCCACATCACCTCAGACATGATCGTTGTTGAGTTTAATGCCACATCAGATGATTTGTTGGCCACCAAGTCAAAACTCTTTGTGTTAGTTCACCCTCCAGGGCTGCGTTTGATAAACTTGGTGTCATCTTTGGTTGTGTACCAGCAAGTTCAACAGGCCAGAACATTTAGAGCTTGCCAGACTTGTTGCCAGTCCAACAAAAACAACATAGTTAATCAAGATGATTCTAGACTGGTAGTACTGTATTAAACAGTGTGATGGGACCCTGCTAGAATCATTTACTTCTCCTTTATGAAGAGGAGATCATTGTGTCAGTTGCCGGTTGGAGCTCACATTGAAATTGTATTTGTCAATCACATGAGATTTAAGGAAGTCAATAAGAAGCTCAGCAAGTATTTGCAGAGACGAGTTTGAGTGTGACTGATCCTTTAAAAAACAGTTTTTCGACAGTGAAATCACTTAGAAAGGTGCAATATTTGGTTTGGGAATCTGCTGCAGCACTGGCTCCTTGTAGGTGGAAAAGCCCTTAGAGAGCTACAGTGGGAGGAAGAAGGACCCAGGGGTGTGGAGGCTGTTTGTATGAGCCAGTGGGTCTTGCCTGGGCGTGGAGACGGCAGGAGAAGAGAAGGGGCAGGCCAAGACTCGGTGGCCAGGCTTGGTGCTACGTGGTCGGCCTGGTTTTTCCCCACGTTTCCTTCTCTGCACTGTGTAATGAATGGCTTCCTACTGGTCTGTGGCCGTGGCCCCGGCTTAAAGAGTATACTTACCAAGGCCCAGAATACACACCCCAGCCAACCAGCCAGCCAGTCAGTCAGTCAGCCTGCCTCTGAACACTCCCAACCACCAGTCCACCTGCTACAAACTGGCTCAATCACACACTGTCACATCAGCCGCAATGAAACAGATATTTTGACCTTCATTTCATACGTTTCACCCAGGAGTTGTCTAGATAGTATTGACACGGTCATGTCTCTGGCTGTTTGACTCAACAAACAGGGTAGAGAAAACCTTTTTTTTTTTTTGTAAACTATTTCACAGCGAGATGATGGCACACGTGGGCATGGACAAGTTGCAGTCTCTATGTCCATGTGTGTGTGTGTTTAAGACTCTGCACTTTGTAGCATGTTATTTATTTGTATTTTATCTCAGTTGTCAATTTC
Source organism: Echiichthys vipera (assembly GCF_963691815.1). Taxonomy (NCBI): domain Eukaryota; kingdom Metazoa; phylum Chordata; class Actinopteri; order Perciformes; family Trachinidae; genus Echiichthys; species Echiichthys vipera. The sequence goes on along the minus strand of NC_139836.1, from coordinate 8,014,770 downwards.
TGTGTGTGGCCGGCTATTTTCATAAACGGACATTTTCTCCGTTTTCAAAGATTAAATCCTGCACACCTGTCCGTTTTCAGAAATATGTTCATTGACACTAACCTGCGTATATATGCCGTCAAGAGCATGCCAAACCTGTAGGTGGCAGTGTGTAAAGCTCAAGTCAACATTGGCCATGATCCATGGCCACCACAGCCAAATGGAAACATAGGAAACAAAATCTTCGCTCTGGCCGGAGTTTTTGGAAAGCATTGTTTTCAGAGGCAAATTCTCCGTTTGCGCGTAAGCGAAGGGCACAAACGCAGGGAAATGTCTCTGTTTTTAAAAATAACCGCGTATGTGTAAATGCTGCCCGAAACCACAATACAGTAGATAATACAACCTTTAATTCCTTCCTTTTGCCTTTTTTTCTTCTTCGGTTACAGATATCTTGATGTTTTGTAGATGATTGTCATGCAATGTGTCGCTGCATCTTAATTCCATTGTTGTCATAGTATCGTGCGGTTACTCTGTGATTCCCACCCCTGTGAGTCACTATACAATAACATTACAGGGTCAACATGTAAAGTGGGAAACATATATACAGAGTTTCGAATCCACCTGAACTGCATATCTGTGGGCCGCGGTAGAAAAACATCCAGAAGGATTCCACACTGAAAGGCCCCAGCTGAACCAAGAACCTTTTTGCTGTGAGGGTGACCCACCATGACACTGAATGAACACATACTGTATGTAGGTATGTCAACATCCCCAGTGTTTAAGGCTTTTTGGTTCCAGTTTTCATCGCAACATATCAATCAGTGGGGCGGACCCCGGCTCATGAATAAATGATTCATAAATGATGATTGTTCTCACATGTATATCAGATCAAGAGTGTGTATGTTTGTGTGTGCGCAGGTGCTGTTTCTGCTGCGCTCCTACCAGACTGACTCACACAGACCCCTGCCAGCAGGAAATGCCATCACCGAAGGCCTCCGTCAGCGCATGTGGATCTCCTCTCGGTAATCCTAGACACACACACACACACACACACGCACACACACGCACACGCATGCACGCACAGATAAGCATCCCTCCCGCCCTTCCAACTCGTTCACCAGAAGAATGGCTCCTTGTCCCAACGTTCATCCCCTCCATGGCCGTGTCCGCTTCATGTCCTGCCCAGGCTTCCATTTCAAAGCGACCGCCTGCTGTCCCATCTGCGGCCCCTCCACCCTTCCTCCCCTCTCCCCTTCTACCTCTGTCCCTCTCACCCAAAATCCAGGCCTCAAGATGGGGCACAGATTACCCTGTCAGCCCCCTCCTGCCGTGCCGGGGTCAGGCCCCGGTCTCCAGTCTCCCCTTTGCTGCTGCCCACAGCAGATAACACAGAGTCGCTGGGTTAGCAACACTAGCCCTGCTAGCTCCGCTTCGTTACACTGATGAGCCTTTTATTAAGATGACGAGGTGAATTCTTGCTCACCAGAGCGCGCCCGCCGTCGGTCCGTTTGATCACACAGCACCACATAGCCTGGCGCCCTAATCTAAGGACAACACAAGTCAGAGGTTCTCTGTTTTTGTGAAAAGAAAACCTCCTCTCTCTTCCAGAACACCACTAATTTGAAACGGCCTTCCTTCCAAAAAGGACGGAATGCATTGTTCGTCCGTTCTGAGTCAGTGTTGGGTTTTGGCCTCACGTCGTGTTGTGTCATTTTGGACTTTTTCTGGCTCCAGGCTGACTAAAGACACTCATGGAGTAAACTCTGGCTTTGCGGTGGCACTTTGGGACGAGTACCAACCTCGAAGAACATCTCCAGTGTATTGTTTGGATTGGGATCTAATGATTCGGCTTCTTACAGCCTGTTTTATAATGTTACCTCACATCCATACACACACACACACACACACACACACACACACACACACGCACTGTCCCGTGGCCCTCTTCCTGTGCTCCATCACGTGTATTTTGTGTTTGTGTGCAGAGGATTTGTGTAGGAGCGTGTGTCTTATTAATGTCCGAGTGATGAAAATGTGACGTCAAGCTCACACACTGTTTCCCTTGTTTTCACACACACACTTTCACAGCACTGTGGTCATACCCTTGTTTGAATTCTGAACTGAACACACACTTTGCACTGCCCACACATGCTGCTCCCCTTACACAAAAGCCATAGGCCGATCTAACACATGCAGGTCAACATTCACAGATATTATAATGGTAATAATTGCACATCATGACTATAGTGAAACCAAAGAGTTGCTGTACTAAGTAAATCAGTTATTGTATATTTCTGCTCAAGGTGGAAATAATTCTAGCTCGTTCCTCTCATCAAGCATCTGCTTGTTTATATTTGTGAAAACTGTAAGGGATTTAATCAAATCTGTGATCGTTGAGCTGGGGGCGTCTCATGTGATGGTACCACATTGACTGCTTTAAGGGTTCACCACAAATGAAAACAAACAGGAAAACACACCACTGTCCTATTCAGCATCTTCTCCTGCGAGCTGTTGACCCAGTAATAACAGTAAGTCTTTGTTTGGGTAGTCTACATGTAAATGACTCTCATTTGTTGTCTAATCATGGCCACAAGCACTTACTAACTGGAGTCATGCTGAAACCATTTATACGATTAGTCAATCAACAACTGTAACACTTTCTGTGAAGACCACATCATTGAGCACACCTTGGGGTAGGGCACTTTTGGTGCGTCTTGGGTTGACTTTATTTTCTTTACATTTTCTGACATTGAGTTCATATGAGGAAATGGCTGTAAAGGTTTTATACCGGGATGTTGCAGTCCTAAAGTAGACACATGTCACTTGTGACTGTGCATTTTGGGGTTTTACATAATAATAATCACTTATGGCAGCATAAGATTATTTCAAATACATCAGTGGGTACTTCACTGTACTTAACAAATACAATGATAATCATACTGTAAGGCGCACTATGAGTCCTTACTACAGCTGATTGTTGAGGTGCGTACATGTAGTCATAATGTAATCAGTTAACCTCTAGTTTATAACTAGTCGAGAGCATCCAACGGACACTTGAACGTATTCAATACATCACATCAATAATGTTTGATGACTGTTGATAGCAGAAGGTATTGTGTGTTTGAGTGTAGTCAAATAACAAATGTATATTATAATTCACCATGAATACTCATAATGTACTATAGATGTGGTATTAATAGGAAGTGTTAACGCAATGGTAATGTACCATCTTTCTCAAGAGTGTCCTGTCCCGAATTACACACAATTAAAATCAGACTAATGACACAAAATATGCTACAAAATCAGAATGAAACAGAGAGGCCATTATAAGTTGTTAAATTGCAACTGAGCGTTTATATAATGTTATTATCCGGTCGTTGTCTTTGCAGTTATTTGTGGTATTTGTGTATTTTCATACGTTTTAGGTTACTCAGTTGTAATTGGCTGCATGTAAAAACACCTCTTCTTCCATACCACTTGGATTTAGGAACGAAAACAGAAGAGTTAAGATCACTTAATTGTGCACAAAAACTGAATCTTGTGTATAAATAACAAGAGATAGAAACCAGGGTTCTGGAAATTCAGAGACTAGTTTTCTAGTCACGGAAACACCTGGAAATTGATGTAAATGATTGAATGCAGAACACAACCTTTTGTTTTCTGCTCCCATCTCAGTCAGTCTGGGGAGCGGAAAGGACTTGAGCGACATTTTCAGGATCAAGTCTACAGTTTCCAGACCCCCCAGCAGGTTTAATGTGTCAATACTAGGCCCATCAAGATGTTTCTCTACGTTTTTTTCCTCTATTTTCAAGAAGACCTCCTTTTAAAAGGTCCGTGAAAATGATTTTTTAAGAGAGTGCGAACCTCAACCCTGACGAGCACAAGACCCGAAGGAAACTTCTATTGTGAAGGTCAAAAATCAAGACAAGAAGCCTTAAAACCACACCTGGTGGTCTGATCAGGACGGGTGAATACCATCAGCCCTTGAGATCACATCAAATCCTGAAGATCCTCACAACCAATCGATTCATTGAGTCACAAATGTCCAGTGACCAAAATTCAGCAGACTGCGGCGAGACGTATCCAGTGAATATCTCTGTCTGTGATCTTTATGGAAAATAGATCATCAGTGAATGCAGTGTTGTGTCTTTGACTTGGTTAACCCTTTGGGGACATTTAAAGAGCTGCCTTAATAAAAGGGAGCTTTCATTATACAGTAAAATGTTCTTTCTTCTGTGTCCTGTGCTAGATCAAAGGCGAAGGCAATCATCCATCATCTGTCCAACCAAATAGCTAAAACAAACACCCTTTTTTTTGTTTGTTTTTTTCTCTCTTTTCAGGCAAAATCCATGTGTAGTGACCAGAGGGGCCTTTCTGGATGTGTTGGTGTGCCTGTGTGGGCCGAAGTCCAGTCTTCTGAATGGTGAGTAGTTACTGTGGGGTAGCTAAGTTTGACTCACATTTTAATTCATAGAGCCGTACACAAGTATGACTCTTCTCACTGTGTGATACATCAAGGGGAATCCCTGCACCTCTGCGGTGATGTGCGTTTATGTCACACGGTTACCAGATTTTGCATAACAAAACTGTCTACGGCCTGCACAGATGGCTTAAAACTACACCCCTTGATCAGATTTAAAAAGTGGTACTCATTAGACCTGGGCAGTATCTATTTTTTTCATACCTTACTGAAAAAAAGTGACCTCTTCTTGAAACTGCGCTGATTGTTCGGAGCTTCTGTTCTGTCGGGTTCAAGATGTTTTGACACTTAATACATTTTATGAAATTGCTGGGCTGGACAGACATGGATGTAAACTGCAACTTAACTTGTTGGTGGAAACATAATACAAGGTGGTTATTCTAGTTTGCCTATGAAAGCTGGCAGACCTGTGACTTTACTTTGTGGAGTTTTTAGGCTTCGGGCAGCTGGATTTATTTAAGTTGTCACAGCTGAATGGATTGTTGCCCCTCAGAGTGCTCGTCTGCTGGTCGAGAGAATTGCGGCTCATTATTTAGCAAGCCTGACAAACCCACCTCTAGAAGATATTTGTCTAAACAGTCAGTTCCTCTGAGAACAGGGTACAGTGTGTTTTATGACCAAACAGATCACAAAGGAATTCCAATATTACACATTTTGAATATTAATTAAAAAGTAAAAAGGATATTAAGTAGAAAAATGCACTAGTTAGAAATTGATAACTTTTAGGATAGTAAAATGATAAATCCTCTGAAAATAATACTTTATGAAATGAATATTTGATAATGTCTTGATTAAGAAGAAAAGGTCCTCAAACTCTTTGAATGTTCTTGGTCTTGAATGTGCTTTTAAAAATGTTTCTTCTCCCGGTTGTTTCAGTCTTGATTGTGACTTGGCTGATTATTTTTTTTTTCTGCTGATGTCAGCCAGTTGCCGGGGAGTTTATCAGCAACTGTCTCCCTCCATTTGCTGTGAATTGGACTTCTATATTTCCAAGTCTGAACAGCCAACCCTGCGACGTTTGCTGGCGAGGCTGTCCGCTGCGCTCTCCATTTAGACTGATTGTTGACAGAAGTCAGCTTCATCTCCCCGTGTGAGCGCGTGTGTCTGTGTACGTGGTGTGGTTGTGTGCACATGTGCGCGGATCGGCGGGGGTCTCTGCGGTGGAGGAATGTGAAACCAAAGGCGAGCGATCTGTGACAGATGGTGGGATTGCGCCTATGACCCAGTTTGTGTCAGAGTGCTGTACTCGGAGGGGGAGGCACTTATGTTTTCAGTCGGCCATGTGCTGAACACATGTTGGTCTTGACAGTGGAAATACCGAGGATTTCTCAAAACAAGCCTGTAGATTGAGGACCCGGTCTGGCCCGACTTGGCTCCGCTCCTTACATAACTAAATAAGCACCCACTAGCTCACACACCTCTAATGCCTCTCTTATTATCATAAGTCTCTGGATTCATTTCTCACCCTCTCTCTATTGAGCCTTTCCATTTTTCCCCTCCTACTTCCCTCATTTCCAATCCGTCACCCTTTTCCTCTTGTGTAATTGCACTTTTCAAACAAATCAGATGTTGAGTTAAAAAGCCACAGGTTGGGCAAGTTCATATGAAAGCAGCAGGCTCCTAAGAGTGCCTGGCACTACGGGTAAAGGAGGTGAACAATCGCCTTTTTCAATATTACTCCTCTTTTTTCCCCTTTTAACTGGCACCCTGCATTAAGTAGGAACTTTGCATTTACCAGCCAATTCCTGCCGGCTCTGAACACAGGTCTTTGTGTGTGTGTGTGTGTGTGTGTGTGTGTTTGTGCGTGTGCATGTGCCCCAGCCCTTTGATCCATGCGGACTCATAAAAAAAAGCCCCCACCGTCCATTGCTTCATCTCTCCCTCGGCCAGTCTTCTGTTTCTCTGCTTTTCAGCCGTGCCTGTAAAAAGAGCTGAATAGTTTGATGTGCGGGAGGTAGAGGGATGTAGGAAAAAGGAGAAGTGCAGAGGGGAGGGAGGGGAAAAAACACACATAAATGTTTCAAGTATCGGTGAAATTGCTGGAATTTAGCAGATGGTAAAATATAATGTTAAATGAGTCACTAATTCTCTACACTCTCTGTGTGTTTAAAGGAAATGTCATCTTGTAAATGTTGCAATATTATTATCTCTGTGAAGTGAATTCAACTATTAAGGTTATCACCAGCTATTTTGATAATCGAGTAGTTGTTTTGAGTCAGTTTTTAAGTATGATTCAAGCTTCTTAAATGTGTATATTTTGGTTCGTTTCCTCCTCTGAATATCTTTGGGTTGTGGACAAAATCGAATATTTGAGGACGTCATCTTAGGCTTTGGGAAACACCATTTTCTGACATTTTATAGACCAAAAAACAAAATGATTAACCGAGAAACTGACCAACAGATAATGATACTAATCATTAGTTGCAGCCGTAAATCATTCCACCTCTCCATAATTGTCATGAAGAGATCCCTTTGCAGCGCGACTACACTGTAAGAAATGGGGCCCCAGTTCCTGTTCTGCATTCTGAAGTTTATCTTAAAGGTGCCCTGTGGAGTTGGAGCAGCAGCACTATGAGGCAGTGTTTGTACAAGTGGGTCCCTGGTTTGTCTGTATGTAACGCACAAGACGACACGATACACTTTTCTGCTGTTGCTTTTACGTCTTTCCACCAATTGACTGTTGGCAAGCTAGCAAACATGGCTATAATGGAAGCATTATATCATATATATTTTTTAAATCTAATGTTTTATGAGGAAAACATGCTTTCATTACAGCTGTGAGGCCCCCAGACTACACATGCAGCCAAAGAAGAAGACATCCTTTATTGTTCCCAGGGGGAAATTCATTTTTTTCACCCTCTGTTGCCTGAAATACACACATTCACAAACAGGTGCCTTGCTCAAGGGCATCTCCACACTCTGTACACACTCCTTATGATCCTTATTCCTACTGCCACTCATGAACAAGAGGCTTCAGCAGTCTGAGTTAAAAAAACAAAAAACACATGAAAAGACTGTTACTTCATTTCTGACATTGTAGTTACATTGGTCCTTATGAACAGGAGAACTGATCAAAGCATCCCATAACGCTCCCGCTCTTTCGCATACATCCAAGTGTGGCATGTGAGTGCTGTTTTAAGACAGACTGGTGGATATCCAAACCTATCCTTTAAGTGCAATCTGTCTTAGTACACAAAAAGCATGTTACCATAAGTAGGCTTCTAGCGACTTTAGCACATGAGATTGATGTTCCCGTTTGGCAGCTTGGTAAGCCATGTAGTTCCAAATTTGGATACTCACACATATTTGACTCTGTGATATGTTTTTGGGAATCATGCAGTAACCGCTGCGATTCAATGTCAAAGGGAAGAACTTTGTTATTTCTTCTGCTTCTTCTGTAAGCACTACAAGATACTCGGCCTGAGGTTCTCAACAAAATACATCCAAAGAGACCGGAAGAAAAAAAGCGACTCTGACTTTTTTTTTTTCCCCCTGACTTACCTCAATAAATGCTGAACCACTTTTCATTATCAAATGAAACCAAGAAGAGAACATCACTCTTTAACTGACCTGCACACAGCTCAGAGACACATAGGTTTTCCCTCTGGTAGATGCACCGTCTTTGTGAGAACGTTCTGGCAGACAAGGGCAGTATTATTTAACAGTAATGTGGCCAGTGAAGTAGTAAAACTTCCTCATGAATTTAGGAATCTAGCAGCTACTGTGGTTGGTAGACAAAGTCATCAGGTTTTTTTTTTACCATGCAGTTATTTATATCACTTTTTGAACGAGCAACCCACAAACACACACACACACATACATACATATAGATTTACAGTACGTATGTGTGTAGGGACAGAACTTTTAGAATAATGAGAGGGACATCAGCTCCAACAGCATGAGAAAGAGGTCAGCTCTCTCACACTGTCAGACACACACACACACACACACACACACGTAGCGTCTGGGGTTTGTTTTTCACAGTTTGGGTAATGAAGGTGGAAGCTGATGAGAAGCCCAGCTGTGTGCTTGCGTGTGAGAGCACGTGCAAGTGTCTCGCCAAAGTTCTAGCTTGACGCAGCAAAGCGTCTTTACTGTCTACTTTTAGTGAGCTATGGATGGTATTAATGGAGTTTATCGGCACACTCATACACACACACACACACACACACACACCTACACCCGAGCACACATTTAGTTAACACTTCTAACATATAACTTAAGGGTCCCAAATCACGTTCATACTTGTATTTCGTGTTTCTACTAGAACATGTTTACATGATTTAATATTAAAAAACACTTTGACACTGTCTGTCTGAACTTGGCACTTTCTACCTATATATATTATAGTTGTGACATCACAGCCGTACAGAAGTCTGACGGCTCGTTTAAAGGCACAGTTTCTGAATACAGGCTGTGTGTATTTCTCTGTGGATTGAGTGTTTAGACACTTGCACAGTATTTATACAGCACCTCCACCCGCTTTATAATTTTAAAAAAAGACATGGAAAGCTCGCTTTTTATAATATGGGACCTTTAACATATACCATATTGCATGTTTAGAGATCACACATGGTCTTCCACTTAAAGACTCTAAAAGCATGGTGTTGGAGTGGAGCTGGCTGTTTTTTTTTCAGTTTAGTTTGGCTTTCAAAGTGTTCTCTGGACCAGCGTGCTGACCCTCCGTCCTCCTTCCAAACATGGCTCAGTGTCCATCTTACCCCAAACCACCAATCGTAATGTTGGAGCTAGTTCACTTAAGAAGTAGTTTAGATTTTTGAGCTATGCTGTAAACCAGGCCATCACACACAAAGTCTCACACAGGTAAGCTCAAATCTCCCCTGAACATATAAGGAATCTAGTTCTCTAAAGCATTACTTTATGAGGTATTTTTCCCTGTTCTACTTTGCGTTTGTTGGGTCGTTTTCATAGATTTCCCAAGTTTTAACTGCATCCGTACAGACTGCAGTCTTCCTGTATTTTCATTTTGGGCGTCTACACAGGCAAACTTAGCCGTGCAAGAAAAAAAGTCTCCATGTCTGAAAGTCTAATCTAATGTACTTACACCTGGTTAAGGCTGTCTCTTTCAAGTCTCAAGTTTCTTGACTAAAACACGCCAACTGCACGGTGGAAATCAGCACAACCACAGACCTTGACAAATGTTTTAGTTTAACGAGGCATGTGTCCACCAAAGTCTGACATTTTTTCCATGTTTTGATTCCAGGGAGGTTGTACAGTCAACCTGATGCATAGCTAGCAATAACATCTCATTGCATGTATCAGTTTCCCTGGTCTCTCTCTCTTTGTGGAACCAAAGAAAAGGATTTCTGTACGGTGCCTGACATCTGTGACAATCAAGCCAAAATGTAATTATTACTGTTTATTATTCGGGAAATCGGGGTTCCTGCAGACCATATCAGTGTTTTGATCAAATGATTTGATTTTAAATCATAAATGGTTTCAATTCCAATAAGCAGATTAAATGATTGTTACTGAGGCATGTTTAGTGCCAATATTCATAATAATTACTTCCAGCCACTTTTATTTTCAAAGCAGCTCTGTGAGGCTCAACTGAGGCACGCCTAAAAGCTAACATCAACATGCTAACAGTGAAAATGCCCTCATGCTAATGTTAAAGGTATAATCTGTAAGATTTTCATCTAGTTAATTGTATTTTAAGTTATGACCGACTAAGGAAAGCACTTGTTACCTTTTTGCAATCGGTGTGTCTGCGGCAACATTCCCCTCCCTTAATGCAAATGCGCCGCCATGGTGCTTCTGAGTCAGGCTTGTAGTAAGGGCAAATGTGTGATAGGAACGTGTGTGTGTGCGTATCGAGACCAGATCGGACCAGTATTAAAGATGTGAATGTGTGTCAATAAAGTTTACAAAAGAGCAAAAAAAGGTCAACACACATAGTGACCTCAAACGTGACACTATGGAGGCTCTGAAAGAACAGGCTCACTTGCAGTTACATCTTACTGCCAAAGAGGCCGCTAGAAACAACACATCTCAAATCTTAAGGATTAAAACTTTTAGAGAGTATAATATTTACCATCTAAGTTTAGGGTGATAGCATATTAACATTTGCTAATTAAAGCAAAGTGCAGCTGAGACTAACAAGAGTAGGATCAGATCCCAAGGTATTTAGTAATAAACCAAAGCACAGCTGAAATGTTTTGTAGGTTGTTTTTTTTTTGTTTGTTTTTTTTCTAACAGGACAGAGTCGAACCCATGCTGCTGCGATGAGGACTTTTAGCCTCTGTATATGGGGAACCTGCTCTAACCACTAAGCCACCGGGGACCCCAATCAATTAGTCAATTAACAGAAAATGAATTTGTCAATTATATTTTATATTGGAGATCATTTATTGTTCTTAATGTTTTTGAACCCTGAGCTGTTATTGTACAAAAAAGTGAGCTTTCCATGTCTTTTTTTTTTTTATTTATTTAAAGCAGGTTAAGGTTCTATATAAATACTGTGAACGTCTAAAAAAGCTCAATCCACAGAGAAATGTGCAGTCGTGGTGTCACTGCAGTACTGTTACAATCATGCCTCGGCTGCAATGACGGTGCAGAGACGCTGATAGTGCAGATCTGGCAGACCCAAAGACAACGACCAATCAGAGCAGACATTTTCAGGAGGGGGCTCTTAAAGAGACAGGAGCTAAACGGAGCGTTTCAGACAGAGGGTGAAAACAGGTATATCCAGACAGACAGGATGAGAAAAATAATGTGTTTTTTTTTTAACATTAAAGCATGTAAACATGGTCTGGTAGAAACACACAATACATGTATGAACCTGAAAATGAGCATGAAATGGGACCTTTAAAGTGTCAGCGGTGTGATTGGCATGTGGATTAATTGAGATAATAATAGGTTGATAAATCAATAATGAATCAAATGGAGTGACGTTTTGCATCCGGGTGTAAATATGGCAGCAATTTGGCTGTTTACACTCACCCACCACCTTTTAGTGGTATAATGAGTGACAAAGTGTTGCAGTATTGGAAAGTAATTATAGGTGAGAGGTTTAAGCACTGCACTTCCACCGTTTAGACCTGGGTTTGAATCCCAGATGAATTTTAAAAATTCGACTGACTTATTGTTTTTATAGTTTTAGGTTTAGGCAACAAAGCCACATAGATGTGCTTCAAAACTACACGGTCAGGGTTAGGCATAAAAATGGGTGCAAATAGCATCTGCCTAAATTAAAACTCAAGTTTTGAACAAACTGAAATAATGACAGTGCTAGATAAAAAAAAATTAGGTCATCACTAGCAAGTTTACAGTTCATCCTGGGGGGAGCAGGAATGTTTGGAGCACATTTTAAAGGCAGTCCATCCAATTATTATTGAGATATTTCAGTCTGGAGCAAAAGATGTAAAGCTGACGATGGCGCTAAAGGAAAAATCAGGGATCAGCTGTGTTTATTGCAGTCTATAAATCTCTGAAACATCATTTAGACAAGTACATGTAAACTCTCCACTGAGACCTGCACCTACACCAACATTCACAGCATTAATGATCTCGATGCTTTGCTGGCACTGTAATCCGCTAAGCGAGACCTCACCCCAGAGTATCCTCAAATATCAAATGGTAATCACAAGTTAATGGAGTCTGGCCACAGTCCAGCCGCAGGTTTGCCCTCAAGCAGCATGAAGAGACACAAGTGTTGTAGACACAGATTTAAATAAACACAGCTGCGGGAGAACAATGGCTGTTTATGATCAGACATGAAAAATCACATTGAAACGTGCCTCACAGGAACGCCTTTCACTCGCTGAGGGAATGCCTGACTTCTCCCCCCATCCTCCACATGAACTATTTTAATAAAGGCTGTCATAAAAAAAACAGCTTTGCATCCTGACTAATGATGTTTTTCCTCTTTCTCTTTCTTACTCTTATTTCCTCCCACAATTGCTCTTTTCATCACTGTTCTTTCTGTAGTTTTTCTTCCTTCATTGTTTCTTTCGTTCTACCTTTCTTTTCCCTTCCCTCTCTGACTGAATTTGGAGTCAGTTGAAAGAAAGTACTTTTTGGGCCTCCTTGCTCTATTTCAGTGGTTTTCAAGGGGTGAAGCAGGTGTGTGTGTGTGTGTGTGTGTGTGTGTGTGTGTGTGTGTGTGTGTGTGTGTGTGTGTGTGTGTGTGTGTGTGTGTGTGTGTGTGTGTGTGTGTGTGTGTGTGTGTGTGTGTGTGTGTGTGTGTGTGTGTGTGTGTGTGTGTGTGTGTGTGTGTGTGTGTGTGTGTGTGTGTGTGTGTGTGTGTGTGTGTGTGTGTGTAATCATCAATCAATCATCATCATATAAGCATCAGCTATGAATCGGGATCATAGCTGTACACTTGAACGGATCAGTGTGTGACAAGCTAATGGTAGCATGCTGTTTCTTCAACCCGTTGACGCACATACACACTCCATGTTCCTCTGAACCCCACCGTGACAGACAGCAGTTTTCTCTTTGACACGCTCCCATTCTCCTTCAGTCATCCAGCTCTCTCTCCTCCCTTCATCATCGGTGTCATTACTGTGCCCCTACCTCCCATTATAACCATTAGGGCATGCTTATTTGGCCCCGGACCCCCCTTTGAGGATCAGGTTCCTTAGTAACCTGCCCCGTCTCCACGGTAACCCGGCCCATCTCCGGAGGAATGCGGCATTTCCCGCTCTTTTGTCAGGCCACGTTTTGAGTGGCGCTGCAGGGTCGGATTGAGTTGCACTGGGTTTCATGAGGTGTGTGTGTGTGTGTGTGTGTGTGTGTGTGTGTGTGTGTGTGTGTGTGTGTGTGTGTGTGTGTGTGTGTGTGTGTGTGTGTGTGTGTGTGTGTGTGTGTGTGTGTGTGTGTGTGTGTGTGTGTGTGTGTGTGTGTGTGTGTGTGTGTGTGTGTGTGTGTGTGTGTGTGTGTGTGAAACTAATTGAGTTGGCTGTCAAAGCAGGGTCTGTGTGGAGTAATACTGTAGGGAGGAGCACAGCTTTAGAATGGCATTGAGTTACTCTATAGTTGCCCTGCCTCTGGATTATACTTATATTTCAGAGGAGGTGCGTGTGTGTGCGTGCGTGTGTTTTTATTTATGTGCCCATCGCTCCCCAAGGGTGTATGTTCACAGGTGGCTGGGTTGGCACAGCCATGGGCATTTCCAAACAGACACTGACGCAGCCTTTCCTATAAAAGTCAAAATAGAAAGGAACAGAGGAGACTGGCTTCTTCAGTCTGGCCTGTTGTCTGCATGTGTTTGCTTTACAGAGGCGTGTGTGTGTGTGTGTGTGTGTGTGTGTGTGTGTGTGTGTGTGTTTAGCTCGCAGGGAGGTTGGACTGGATACGTCCAAAGTAATTAAGCCACTGGGAATATTTCAATAAACTTCCAACAATGTTCTAAATGTACATGGCCAGGCATAATAGAGTCAAAATGAGCTCAAACTGTATTAATCCTCAATGGAAACAGGGACGACTTATTACAGTTTTTCCTCGAAGGTAGGCCAAAATACACATGGTCTCTGTATAACCTTGATCTGCTGTTCAGTATTCAATTCAGACATGAGTAGGGGTGTAAGAACATATTAATACACTATGGTATGGTGACATTATGTATTGTGATACTGTATCAATAATGAATAAGGTTTGTGGCAGACAATGGTTCATTCCCCATTGTTTAAGCCCCCTACCAGTAGATATCAGCGTTGTAATCTATCTTCTGCCATTTCAGTCTTCCACTCCAAACTAACACCAAGTAATGCACCCGAGATGCCGATAACCATGTTTTCACGGGCGGCACGGTGGTGTGGTTGTTCGAATCCCGGCTGGGGCCCTTCTGTGTGGAGCTTGCATGATGGCCTTGCATCTCCCCTTGTCTGCGTGGGTTTTCTCCGGGTTCTCTGGTTTCCTCCCACAGTCCAAAGACGTACAGGTGTTCGGTTCATTGATGACTCTGAATTGCCCGTAGGTGTGAATGAGAGTGTGAATGGTTGTCTGTCTCTGTTTGTCTCTGTTTGTCTCTATGTGCCCTGTGATAGACTGAAGTCCTGTTCAGGGTGTACCCCGCCTCACGCCCAACGTCAGCTGGGATCGGCTCCAGCCCCCCACAACCCCGACAGGGAAAAGCAGTAGATGAGGATGATGATGACGATGATGATGATGATGATGACAACCATGTTTTGTTGTTATTTGTCCCTCCTTTTGTGATGGGGAAATGATACATCTTTGACTCACTATCCCTTTATTACACTATCTTTGAATGGGCAAAAATTTGTAAATTACAACAACAACTGCTTCAAAGCCCTTTTAGCTGCTATTCAACTGACATTACCCAATGACAATCATTTACAGTATTGGCATAGCCCAACGAAAACATTTGCAAAACATTAGGAGGAGTGAATATTGCTGGTTGAGGTTTATGTCGCTGCTTTCCAACATAGACATTCCGGCATTTGCAGATTGTCGTCTTTTGAGCAACATCCGTGTTTTCGAAGCCAAACCACCCCCATGCGAGGGAGGATGATCCATGTTTAGCTCTTTCATCTAACGACGTTGATTCCGAGGCTGGTAGAGTTTGTGTTTTGTCTCAAGGCGCAGCTACATTAGCTTGTGCACGCTCCGCAGTCAGGGGTGCCAAATTAGAGATTACATTTCCATGCCAGACACACACAAAACCCTGACAAAACCGTCCAAATATTTAGGTTCAAAACAGTCCGATCTGGCAACACTGGCAGTAGTCTGTCCCTTAGGCTCGATCATGCCGTGAGTATGTGGTCTCTCAAAAACACGATTTCAATTTTTATGTGCAAAATGAGGGACAAACTTGACATTTATATCCCACATCCCTGTTTATATGAGTCTATAATTCACACAGGAGTTTACAAAAATAGGCTTAACCATTTGGTTATTTCATATAGGCTGTTTATTTATTGAACTACCATAGTCTGTTGTCTATTGTCACACATATCATTATTGGGATATGAAGTGACCTATATCAGGATAGAAGATTTTTTCCATATTGCCCAGCCATTATGGTCAATAAAAAATGCATTGCAGTGCCTCTAAGGGCGCACTCACACTGTCCGTCCGTACCGTGCCCCCTGCTTTAGGGTACTTGTCCCTGCCCTCCCTCTCCCCCTGCAGGCCAGGCCCATTTGTACTCACACTACCTGGGCCTCTGCGAATGCTTCTTGCTGCCTATACTTCATCACGCCGTAACACGTCACACGTATTGATGATGTCATCGCAAGGTGTCGCTTTGTTTAAAAATCTTTCCATAGACCTTGGAATTTTTGTGCGTCTTGGCCGACTGTTTTTAATATTGTCATCGACCAATTGTGCAGTAAACACTCCACCTCCGCATCACACCAACGTGAATCTTTTGCAGGCGCACATAAAATGACATCAGAACCGCCGTAGGCCTCGTGCTCGTACACATGCGCACGCTCGTGCTCGTACATGTGCAAACGTGCTTTACAAAAGCCCACCTCTCCCAAACGGGCCGTGGCCACTCACACTGGTCAGACGAACTAGACTTTACCTGTGAAACGTGCTTGGGCACGGTACGGATGGACAATATGAGTGCGCCCTAAGAAGTCGCTTAAAATTATTTTTGTTATGGATAACCGATTTTAATAGATTTTCACATGCAGCTTCGTTCAGTTTATTTCAAACTTAAAAAAACAAAAACAATAGACGCTAGGCAAAAGATTATAGACTCCAATCCTCAAATATGAAATAAATGCCAAACTTGTAATCATTCATTCATTCATCTTCAACCGCTTATCCCGGGGTCGGGGTCGCGGGGGTGCTGGAGCCGATCCCAGCCGACATCGGGCGTAAGGCGGGGTACACCCTGGACAGGACGCCAGTCTATCACAGGGCACATAGAGACGTACAGAGACAGACAACCATTCACACCTACGGGCAATTTTAGACTCATCAATTAACCTAACACATGCATGTCTTTGGACTGTGGGAGGAAACCGGAGAACCCGGAGAAAACCCACGCAGACACGGGGAGAACATGCAAACTCCGCACAGAAAGGCCGAGGTTGGGATGCGAACCTGTGACCTTCTTGCTGTGAGGCGACAGTGCTAACCACTACACCACCGTGTAGCCTACTTGTAATCATGTCATATAAATAACCACCCTAAAAGCGTGTCATCCTCCTTCGTTGTCAGCGAACATGAAGATTTTTGTGTTTGTCAGATTCCGAGGTCAGCGACCTCTGTCAGGACGCTCTGTCCGTCCTGATGGCCTCAGACCTCGTAACCTCCGACACTTCCTCTACCGCCCTGGTGCCCGGAAGCACTCAGTACCTCCTCAGCCTGGCCCGAGTGGCCCTCAGCGCCAGCGTGGAGATCCCTGAGCTCTGGGGGGGGGCTCAGCTCACGAGTCAGCTCCTGCAGTGTCTGCTGCAGTGTCCACAGTACGAGGTGAGGGAGCTGGCACTGGAGGGGCTCCTGATGAGGCTGCAGGAGGAGGAGGCGGTAAAGAAGAGGAGACCTCAGTGGGTGGACGAGACCACCCTGTCTAACCTGACCAGCCTGGCGCTTCACGAGACACACCCCCAGTGTCTGGCCAAGGTGAGACCACACACACAAAAACATTATAGGAGGTGCATTTGTTTGTTGTAATGTGTCTGGTCATTTTATACGTTTGTGCGCGTGCGTGTGTGTGCATGTGCGTGTGCGTGCGCCTTGTTCATGGCTGTGTGTGAGTCTGCCACAGGCCATAATTTCAGAGTCCTGTCATCACACAATGAGGAAGCATTTCAAAAAATATGTTTTTCCTATTCATCACCGTTTCACTGAACCACAGGGACATTTGCTGCAAATTGATTAAATGTCCAAATCCATCTTGCAGAGGCTTGCGTGAGAGGCTAATGGGCCGCAGGGGGACACGCCAAGCACGCTGGCAGTGAGCTGCCTCGCTCGCTCTCTCACTCACTCATGAGAGGTTTGGTAGGGTTCCACTCTTAGCAAGTTCTGGAGAGGAAAATGCAGCCTATTTCCTGTTTGGGGACAGAAGGTTGTATTTCAGCGTGTTCATAAAGCGGGAACAGGCAGCCAGCAGATCTGCTCTCGTTAACACTACCCCAGAGCTGACATGACTGAGCACTGCTGGGACTGCCTGGCAGTACAGCATGTTTGTGTGTTTCCACGCTGCTGCAGACTTGTGTGTGGTTTATATGTTTTGTTGAGCTTTTTTGTTTCTTTGTACGCATGTGTTTGGTTGCGCATTCTTTGCCAGGCGCTGCTTTACAGGCCCAGCCGTTAATGTTTAAAGTGTCAGCCCCGTTAAGTGGAGCCTCCCCTGCTCCAAGGACACGCCTGCCCAACGGGCCAGTTGCCATAGTTCGCCCAGGACTCCAGTGAAGCATTCTGGGAGAGGAGAGGAGCAGGAGCAGCAGTAGGCCAAGGACAGAGTGTTATTCCGGAGTAGTATTCTAGAGGATATGTGGTAAATGGATCTGCTGTATAACAGGACTCATATGGGAACAATGGTATCCTTGTCGGATTCTCAAAATGTAGAAAACATTCAGTGCATATCAAAGAAGCAAAGGTAAAACTGTTTGTAGGGTTTCTCAGCTTTGTGTGCTGTATTCTAAAATGCAAAATGTCCATTCCTGCTGACTTGAGATGCAACAGAAGCAATCCCTTTAATTCCTGTCAATAAAATGAAGTTGTTGTTCAATTAAAAATCAGAAGTTGAGCAGGTCGTCCACTAATCAGAAGCTCGCATGTCAAGATACTGAAGTTTATCAGAGGACACTGGGACACTCTTGATTAATGAGGACATCCTAATACAAGTACACGGAGATGCTCAACAACAAAACAACAGCTTTATTTTATCTCAGAACTAGGATCAACAATAGAGCATCCCAATCAGATGACTGCGAAAAACAACAACAAATAGAAGACAGCCCTTGATTTTGCCAACTAAAACAATAACAATTATCATGATAAACGACTAAGGTTAAGAAAGTTAGCATCATGTGCTCTGCATGTGGTTTGAATGATTTTGAGTGTTAAAAGTGCCTTGAGTGGTGGTAGACTTGAGCAAGACTATAAAGGTGCTGGTATGTGTGGAAATATATATATATATATATTTATATATATATATATACCGGATATATAACATGGAAACACAGAAATGGTTCTTGTATTGCTGCGTAGATCCAGTTAGTCCTTGTTATGTTATTTTGCTCTAACTCGACCTTGTTTAACTGCTTATCTGACGGAGTTGTTTATATTTTCAGTGTTTCCCTTTAAATGTTTCAGGAGAAAGAGCTTTTAGGTTGAGGACTAACTGCTGTGTTTGGACTGAATCGTGTTCATGCTGAATCCATTATGTCATAAACTTCCACTTCTTCATGTCTGTTGATTTTTGTTGGTCCTAAAACCACTTTATAGGCAAAGTACCACCAACAACTGGACTGGTGTGGCGCAGCAGACCATGATGAATCGTGCGGTATTCTAAAGAGTGTGGGTGAAGTGACAATTGTTGGCGTTTTTCAAACCTGGGAGACTCTTGCCTCCTACCTGTGGGGCTTTAGTGCTTAAGACATACCAAAGCCTAACGAATGGAAAGACAGACTATGCTGATTTGCAGCATGTGGTCAGTTTTTACCTCCCCTAAGGAGGTTTTGTTTTTGGCTCTGTTTGTTTTTTTTTATGGAAAAACTGCTGGCCCAATTTAATGAAACTTGGTGGACGAGTGTAGCATGAGCTAAGGAAGAACCCATTACATTTTGGAGCGGATCCGAGTCACAAGGCAGATACACAAATTACTTTTCACTCTCACCAACAGGAGCATTCATGTGGTGTCGGAATAATCGGGAAAAAAATGGAAAATTCACACTGTACCAGCTTTCCAAGGGCCCTTCTAGTTTATTTCTGTTTCTTGGAAGTTTTGTTCCGCTGAATCTTTGTTTTTACTTTAAGCAACACAGATAGTCATCACTTGG
Source organism: Echiichthys vipera (assembly GCF_963691815.1). Lineage (NCBI taxonomy): Eukaryota > Metazoa > Chordata > Actinopteri > Perciformes > Trachinidae > Echiichthys > Echiichthys vipera. The sequence continues at coordinate 7,995,366 of NC_139836.1, read as the reverse complement.
TTTAGGCGAGTGAGTGTGCAGGAGGCAGGACATGACGCCGATTACACCGCGGTGATAGAGCCGCTTCGTAATTTGGTCACAAACAACCGAGTCTCTAGCTGTTCCCTGAAGTTGTCTGATGATTTCGGCGCCGCTCCTCTCATTGTTTCTCCAGTTGGACATTTTAGTTGCTGTTCTTCACCGGAGCAGGCTTGTTTTCTTCGGGTGTCAGCCGCAGCGTGGTAGAAACGTCATCAACGCGCCCACTCGCTCGCCGTGAATTCTCCAGCCAACGAGCTGCTCTATTCACACATGGACTTAATCGGAGACAGACTTTGTACTAAGAGGGTACACTCAGTTTGATGTTCGATTAAACTGATTTGCGATTTGAACATTTGCATTCTCAAATCAAACTCCACCGGGTTATGTATACGTTCAGGTTTGCAGTGCATGTGTGAAAGAGGCTTTAGTCTATGGAGCTATGGCATGAGGAGCAGGTGATGTCACCCAGGTCCCTCTGACTCTGCTGTAAAAAAAACCTGATTTATTTTTTTCTATATACAATGAGGCAGTTTGCGGTTTGGACTCATTATGATTTTTTTGACATTTAAATAAAAGTTTGTTTGGTCAGAACCCCTTTCATGGTCTGGCACGGAATCTGCTTTGGCCTCAGATGCTAGTTAATACCAGTGAAAAGCAGCAACACCTTGAGGCTGTCAAGGTTAAAAAAAAAGCTGGGTACTTTTTTATTTGTTCATGGGTTTTTTTGTGTGCGCCTGTTCATGCAGGGTGGGCGTCACTGTTTATTTGCATGTTACAGCTATGAAAGTCTGTACGCGTCTACGCCTGAGTTGGCATGTTTTCCTGTGACTGTGTATATTTGAGTATGTGGGCAGTCGAGTGTGTTGCAAGACGGGAGCTCATTAAAGCAGGTTGTTAAAGTCAGAAGCAGCAGAGATGGTCAGACCAGCTGTGTTGGAGCTAGCAGTCGAAAACCTGGCAGACAGATGGGTGGATGAGCAGTGAAAAACACACAGGCAGGAGCTGGAAGAAACTGCAAGTTTGAGAAACGCAGTGGCCCAAAGAATAATGACACTGGCTCGGCATTACTGGCCCGATGATTTCACTCTCATTATCGAGAAGAGCCAATGGACTTTGCTTATTGTCCGAAAAAGTGTAATGTTCTGCTGTGGTTTTTTGACACTACATGTTTATCTTAAGCCCAGCCACAAGAAATCCTTCCCAATTAGCTTATGCTTGCTGTTGAATTATTTAAATACATACTAGTTCATCTGGTTGACTTCACACTCCCTACTGCAGACACTCGAGTCTTCTGCGATGCACGCACGAAGTGTGAAGTTGACTGGATCAACGGCTCTTGAGATATGTGAAGGACAGTCAAACATGCGTGCACACAAACCCAAACAGAGATTTCTTCCTTTATAGTTAGATGATGCTAACCTGACTCCGCCGGATGCATTGATTCACATGATTCTCGTTTGCTCAGCATATCTATCTGGGAACTCTCATTTGGAGATCTTTTGGGAAGGGGTGAAAATACTGGTTGCTGATTGGATAAACCATCTGTCTATTACCAACATACGGGCCAAATCAACCAATCAGATCGATGAAGTGTATGGCGTACCATCAGCGCCGTGGCAAGGAAGAGAAAGTAGACAACATGTCAGTAAAGGATATTTTCTGTTTGAATTTACAGATAAAATGCACAATTTCAGGTGCCCGGTCCATATTTCAACAGAAGGATCCAAGAGAAAAAAAGAGTTAGCGAGCGGCTTGCTCCATAGCTGTGCTCATTTCATCCATGGAAGCTGCCATGTTGTTTACACTGAACAGTGGCTTCCCGTTTCGCCACACTTAAATCCGTCTCCAAACCAACGCTGATTGTACGTCTGTTTGGCAAACGGCTCCAAATTTTCTCTGCAGCACGTTACCAGCAAATACAATGGAGCTTGCGAGATCAGGATGGTCTCACGAGGCTAAGATGATGCTGCTACAGTGCCACTTATTGGCCAAATGCCACCAAATGTGTCATGTCCACTCTGACATTATATCCCCACTTGTCTCCAAATTACGGTTACAATAGCAGAAAGCTTTCAGGAGATATGCCATTGGTTTTGTATTATACGCTCCATTCACAGCATTTGAGCTTTGGGGGCAAAAACTGTATAGAACATCACATATCTGAACATATCTGTACCACATTTGGTGATGATTGCTCACAATGTACATAATGGCAGAAAATCGATGTAGATGCAAATGGGTGTGACTTACATGGATAGATTCATCTAAACCTGCAGAATCCAGGAATTTAATTTCTGAGACGCAAACTTCAAAAGTCACCGGCTAAAATATAAAATTAGTTTTTTGTTATAGTGCCATCATATGGCCCAACTGCACCAAAGCACATCACTGGATCTCCAGCAATAAACCTGCCAAGTGTCAAGTAGATCACATGATGCAACATTTGCTGGGGACAACTGGGCGATTGAGGAAATTGAACTGAACACAAAAGGCACCATGAAAAAAAGAACGATAGTTACATTTTAAAGTGCGTTTTTCTACTGATACTTACTCACTCTGTCGTGATGTGTTTATTGCGTGAGTTGATATTGCGATGACGATTTAAATTTTTTTTTTTATTGTTCCTTAATTCATTCAGTCACAACAAAAATAAAAAGGTCTACCTTGATACCTTGTCGCTTTACTGCTCACATAGACAAATATACAGTCACACACACATACACACAGATGTTTACACACAGATATTTCATGCACCCACTCGCCCTGCTCTCCACCCACACGGATCCCATAAAGCAAGCTTTATTTTAAAGCTCTAATAACAGATTGGGGCCTTGAAAGAAATAATAATCATTGAGATATGCAGCAGGAATGTCAACACGTGTTCCTGGCTTGATGTGTGTGTTTAACCGGGTCTCACGTGGTGGAAAAGTAGTCCTTTCCTCCTCTGACTCGGTCAGCCGCCTCCCTCTCTGGAAGAGTGACCGGGCAAAGCAAACAGCATGGGAAGGATGGAGAGAAGGGGGAAGCAGCGAGGGGTGAAGGAAGGAGAAAAGCAAGCTTAGGAGGTTACGCTGAATGGATGCTAAGAGTAGACAAAAGAGAAAGATATGGTTGAAGATTTGCCTGTAATTCATCACATCTTTGTGTGCACGCTTGTGTGTGTGTGCATGCGTAATCATGCATATATTTGTGTGCAGTGTGTGTGAAAGAGAGAGCGAGGCAGCTGTGTACCCGTGGTTAGGGTGTGCGTAGGGAGGATCTGACCGGTGGGGTAAAAATACCCGCGGGCAACTTGCCAGCCACGCTGCAGAGAGGACACCAAAGCTGTGTTGATGGATGGCCCTGAGCAACTTCCCTCTCCAGTAGCTGTGTGTGTGTGTGTGTGTGTGTGTGTGTGAGAGTGTGAGAGATGGAGGTGAAAAAGAGTGATTACTTTAGTATCTTATTTCTCACTCCTTTCATAATCCCTTTGTCTCTGTCTGTCCCTCCTCCTCTCAGGTCCTCACAGTGTTGTGCGTGTTGAGCTCCGGTGGAGAGCTCCGGTGGAGGGATGCTGTTCGGGGTTTTTCCCAGGAGGAGGTCCTGCTGCACCTTCTTGCACTGGCTCAGAACTCTGTTCACAGGTCAGAGAAGACACACATACATGCACAAGTACAAATAATCTTTAACATCATCCAAGTTATCTTAATGTGATCCTCTGTTTCCTGTGTTTGGGCCAAAGGATTAGACAGTCATTTCCTTATTCCAGCAGGTAGAGCTGACATACCCTACAGCATGTCACTCAAGGTCAATGGCATAGCCCCCAAAATCATACAGATGATTATGCAGGGTTTTGGAATCATAGTGTTTCACAGCTCAGCATAACTATCTTTTAAACATTTTTCTTATCCTCTTTGGGTCGGACATTTTACGCCTTTATTAGGTTAACAACAGTGGAGAGAAGACAGGAAATGAGTAGAGATAAAAATGGGTAGTGACATCCAGTAAAAGTCTGCAGCCTTTGAGATAAATGCTAACATAAGCATGCTTACATGCTTACAGTGCTTACCATGTTCACCATCTTAGCTTAGCATGTTGGCATGCTAACATTTGATAATTAGCACCAGAGATGTTTTAGAAGCAAGGCGGGCCAACTCATCGTAACTTCCTGTACCTGTGTCACGGCCCCACCTCTTTAGGAGACTAGTGGCAGGTCCTGAGTGTATTGATTCCAATGGGAGACGTGAACACAGATTATGACCAATTCATTCGCCTCATAGTCACTGAAAAAAATAGCGGACCTGTTTTTTCACAAGCCACATATCTCCTGAACATTCTGTCACTAAAATGTAATTTTCAGACGCACAAATATGGAAAACATTTGTTTGAGACCTGTTTCAGTCTCAGCAACAAACTCTCACGAGATCTGGCAAGTGGCAAAACAGATAAACCAACGCAAATGTTGTCTTGTTGTCTTGGGGGGGGGGGGGGGGGTGACTTGACTTGGGACCAAATGACTTGAGTCACATGTCTGGATTGTGTTCAGCAAACATTTGTATTGTGTTCCCTGAGTCTTAAATGATATATTCTATACATAGATTCATATCTCTGGGCACCATCACCTACAGGGGAGGCTGTGCCTCAGTGGTAGAGTGGGTCGGCGTTTGATCCCCAGCTCCGCCGGTCCACATATCGAAGTGTCCTTGGGCAAACCCTGAATTGCTCGCCGTACTGTGCATGGGTGTGTAAATGTGGTATGAATGATTAGATTAGATGGTATGAAGATGCCATCAGTGTGAATGGGTGAATGTGACAAGTAGTGTGGAAAAACCTTGAGTAGCTATATAAGTACAAGTCCATTTACCATTTTACAACAGGCCAACACCTGTAGCTTTCATTAATTTCAAGGTTAAATGCAGGTAAAGGGAGGCGACTGTGTGACTCCAAAAACGCTCTCTCCCTCCTGAAAACCTGCTGTCAAAACAGTCCCTAAACAATCCCAGAGCAGCTTTTAGCTATGAGGGATGGAAGAGACATGAATGTACTACCTGGCGAGATGCAACAACACCTCCTCCTCCTCCTCCATTTCCCTGTTTTTTCTGGCACCCTCCACTTGTGAAAGAGCCCTCACGTGGCTGTGGCAGGCTGACTGTCAAGCATTCTTTCAGAGCCACAGTCCATGGAGGAGGGACATTCAGGTTCACTGGCTGCACCTTAACCCTGCACCTGGGCACACCTGGACTTTACTGGCAACTTTCTGCATGGGTGTTTGTGGGGGAGATTGGAGAATGGTAGATTTAAAAATAAAGAGAAACGTCGATGAAAGCTGATATTTATGCTCTCAAAGGCCGTCATTAGAGCATTATTCCTACATGAGCTTATTCACACCTGTCAGGCTCCAACCATTATTTTTGTGAGAGTTTATGAGAGACTCCAGCCCTCTCTTACCACAAACTGATTTGGCACGTACTGTTCCAGTATTTGTGTGTGCGCGTACACCGTGAGCCCTTTGACATGCATTGACAGACACACACACCTTCCTTGACAAACCACTGCTGTACTTTTCTCACCCCGACAAGAGAATACAGGCTTGAATAAGGATTGTATTACAAAGGCTTTTAGCCCTGTAAAGCCTTTTCCTGGCCACAATCTCTGGACCTGGGGATCCACTTTCCCTTTGGATCGGCCCCAGGGTTATGATTAGAGCGAGGGAGGGATGAGATTGGGTTGCTGGCTGCCCTTGTCTCCCGTGTGATTGAATGGCACTCGGGCTATTGTGATCCATAATGTAGTGGTGAGTAGCAGCACACTTCCTTTGTGGGTTGTAAGTCAATACAGTTGAGTGATGTGTGTGTAGTTGAGGGCGCTGGGGGGTTATGTGTGCGTAACGGTTTCCACAGAACAACCTGAGGAGCACATAATCATTTTCAGACGCTCTCACTGGACTAATTTGTTCAATTAAAAGTTTGGTTCACCCCAAAAAAAACAACAAAGAAACATGTACTCAATCACTGCACTTCCCATAGTAACCCATAAGAAATTTTATTCACCTCCATTGTATTGGGGTGAAGAGTAAGGTGGATCCACGGAGTCAATTTTGTTTAACAACATAGAGCCAAAAATTACAAATGATTTTTTAATAAGTTCAAATTACAGTGTCTGTTTTGCGTCTCCAGCTGACCACTTGTGTTCAGATTTTACAACTGCCTGCGTTGCTGCCACTAGAAGGTCAAAGAGCCCATTGCACAGTTATGTCCACATTCTCGCCAGTCACGTTAGTGGTTAAGTCGGTATAATTGGAGACATCACTGTCAGCAGAACACAAAACATCTTTTTTTTTTCAATTACGATCAGTTCTTTTTTCAGCGCGACACCTTATCAACAATTGGAGAGCGGTAAAATGACAATTACGTTTGTTTGTTTTTTCAACTCAGAACTGTTCATAGAACGGGGAACACAGCACTGTGGCACTCTAGAAATACAAGGCCGGGCTGGCTTTGGCCCAGAGATCGTCTTTTGAAAGGGCTTTATGTCACGACTTAACAGATGGAGAGAGTGCTGGCACACTGTCACCAAAGAAACCACCACGTCGTGCCTTGGTTTACATATTGTCCTGTTTCCGGGATGCATAAGTGTGTAAACTACAAAAGATATGTGGTCAAATGCACCCCAGAACACCTTGGCAAGTGGTTTGACTTATCAGAGCACAATGCCTCTTGGTGGTTGTTTACACTTGTATTTAGAGCTGTCAGCGTGTGATCTGATCGTCCATTTAAAAACAAAGTGTGAACAGGGTCTGTGATCTGTTTTTTAGGGGAAAATAATCTCTTCAAGGACCCACATTAAAATAAGATAACCGAGTTATGTCTTCGACATTCGTAAACTGATTTCAGGTTTTTTATTCTGTGTTTCAGTGTGGAGCTCCACTGTGCTGCCTTGACCCTGGTCTCTCAACTGGTGGCTCAGCTGGTGAACTCAAACCCTGAGGTAAAGTCTGACTAATAACCTGTCGTCTGGCATCGGAAAATGTGTTAGCAGCCTTTGGTTTAATTCACAAATGTACAGGAAGACGATTCTGTTTCTGTTCTTCGTTGGCATACATACTTACTGACCTTTTCACTCATGTACGGTAGTTCTGTAATCACACTAAAATGATATTTCACAATAAATTTAACTTAAATTGTCATTGAATTGTCTGTTAAATATTGGCTATTGAATATTGTAGCCAGAGGTAATATAAGCCAATTTTCTTCCTCGTGAGTGGAAATAAACGTCAACACAGGATCAGAAACTTTATCAGATTTTCTCACCTAGAAATCATCTCTTGTGACCAAAATAAGAATACTGAGTTTTTCATGATGCTGATAAACCTACAGAAGGGTGAGAAATCCAAAAGAGTTGAATAAATTCAAGTAGAACCACATCTAATGCAGATTTCAGTCACCTGCTCTAGACCAGTCCCATGTAAGATCCTGGACGTTCATCCGGATCGTTCTGTGGAACTGAAGAAACCCAACTAAAAAACGCCTCAGTAAACCTTTACATGAGTGTATTTTTCTGACCAATGACGGATCCAGGGTGCGGGTGCAGTGGCTCCTTTGGCTCAGTGGGGGGCGCTGGTGTGCTCGTGCTGCAGCGAGGAGCAGCCGGTGGAGGTGAAGCTCATGGCTGCCGACGTGTTGGTTAGCTGTACAACCACTGTGCTGACCAGCCCTCATCTGCCGCTGGGTGAGTCTCATAAAGGAACCACTGGATGAAATGTTTACCTTTCAGCCATTTAAGATACACACTTTTTCATCTGTGTGGGTGTGTGTGTGTGTCTGTGTCAGGTCTGTCCACTACAGTTTCTCTTTGGAGGAGTCTGTTTACGCTACTGCAGGATGAAGACCAGGATGTCCGAGATTCAGCCTCTGACTTTGTCTCTAATGTTCCAGCGATTCTGCTCAGCACAGGTACACACACACACATACACACTCGCAATTATTACATACTAACTAATATGCAAGCATGGTTATACACATGATATACACATTTGCTTCCTTGGGCTTTACATGCTCACCCAAATACTGAAATATACACACTTGTGTAAAAACGGACACGCACACACACACACACACACACACACACACACAAAAAAACACCACAAACACATGTTGCTGTTAAAATGGTTTGATGACATCATTTCGTGCTAAGGGTTGGAGAGCATTCCTGGAATGAAGGGCGCTAATTGCAGTCAAGACGCAAGAGCGAAAAGTGTGCGTGTGTGTGTGATTGTGTGTGTGTGTGTGTGTGTCATTGTTTGATGAATGTCTGAGGTCTGTTTTCTGAAGAACTGTATGATGGGATACTCAATTACACACACTAATGGCAGACTCCCATAGAAACACTCACAATTTTCTCTCTCCGTCTGTCGCTCGCTCGCTCACACACACATACACGCACACACACACACACACACGCTATCAGAGGACTGACAGCTGCCAGCTCTCAAGTGCCCCTCACAAACAGCCACAGTGCGACTTCCTGTCCTCAAAAAGCTCACTTCCTGTATTTACCCAGCTTTCCTCCAGGAGCCACCCTTATTGTGTCTGTCCCAACGATAGTATCTCATAACATAACACGAGACAGCAAAACATCTCCTCAAAAGTCTCCCTCATCGCAACGCTGTCCATGGGTGGGAGGGCAGAGTCATGGGGGAAGACTCAACTCCAAGAGCAGCAGCTATTGAAGCTAAATTCTGAATGGACGTGTTTTTCTTTTTCTTTTTTATTTACTGTCCATTTACGACAAATCCAAACGTTTCCTTTTAAAGGCAGAAAGTGTTTTACGAACAGAAGGCCCAGGAAATGCATTTCACATTCCTGAAAGCGTTTAGATACCAGGGTTGTATCCAAAAGCAATATGTGTGTGTTCTGTATGTGTTTATGTACATAAAGCCAGACAGGGTCAGATAAGCTGCCAACTAAACATCAGATAGGGGCTCAACAACATGACTAAGATGAAGAGGTTTTCTCTACAACAGGAAGGGAACACAATAGGCATAATTGCTGTGTGTGTGTGTGTGTGTGTGTGTGTGTGTGTGTGTGTGTGTGTGTGTGTGTGTGTGTGTGTGTGTGTGTGTGTGTGTGTGTGTGTGTGTGTGTGTGTGTGTGTGTGTGTGTGTGTGTGTGTGTGTGTGTGTGTGTGTGTGTGTGTGTGTGTGTGTGTGTGTGTGTGTGTGTGTGTGTGTGTTTAAGACTGCACTAACTGTAGCATGTTATTATTTTATCTCAGTTGTCAAATTATGTGTGTCGCCGGCTATTTTCATAAACGGACATTTTCTCCGTTTTCAAAGAATAAATCCTGCACACCTGTCCGTTTTCAGAAATATGTTCATTTACACTAACCTGCGTATATATGCCGTCAAGAGCATGCCAAACCTGTAGGTGGCAGTGTGTAAAGGACAAGTCAACGTTAGCCAATGGTCCATTGCCACCTAAGCCAAATGAAAATGGAAACATAGGTTATGCCGATGACGCAGGTGCAAGTTCTGACGCATACTGTCACTTTGGCTGCTGAAAACTAAGGTTTTCTCTGTTTACATGCAGTTCTTCAAAAAAAAATTTCAACTGTGGAGAGAGGCTAACCCAGTGTCGTCTCAGTGCTAAGCTGTTTGCTGCAGTAACACAGAGCTGGTTGAAAATCAGTGAAGTTTCCCTTAGGTTACCAGTTACGCTTACGCTTGCGCTAGCTAGCTTGGTTAAAAATGTGCAACTGAACACTGATCAAGACATTTGTAAGCGACCAAAATGTTGCCGTGGATGTATCACTGAGCCTCTATCCTGATTGACAGGTTGCCCAGTAGCCCCGCCCTAAAGCATACTCTGCTTCATCATCAATTTGACTCTAAATGGGACCATACTTACTAAATAAACATCATGCATTGAAGAAGACTTGAAACTATTGATTGAACCATAAACTAATTAGGAAAAGGGTAATAAATCAAGTGTGAAGGGTCATTCTCTCATTGACTTCTATAGAACCAGGCTTTTTGCAACCAGCGGAGTCGCCCCCTGCTAGAAATGAGAAAGAATGCCGTTTTAAGGCACTTCTGCATTTGCTGGAAGCTTCTTTTATATAGTCTGTGGTGTGAAGAAAAGACAGTGGGGATCCTCTTTTGTCCATCCAAATCCATATCGATACAGTTTTTCCTGCGTGTATGGAAGATAAAGAATGTATTACCTACCGTAAACTGGCACACATGTCCTCCTGTGTAAGTATTTGCCTCCAACATTTTGTGTTACGCCACTCCCCAGCCAGCCACTCTCTCACCTACTTTCATGGAAGTTCATGGAAATTGCCCTAAATTCCTTTTTTATTTTCACGTGTCGTACACACAACAGGAATGCGGAGCACAACACATGGAGAGAATAAACGAGACGGTAAATTGGTGAGCACGTATCAAATGAATGAGCGTCTTGGCCAGAAGAGTTGAATTCCTCATGTAAATGAAAAACAACAGAAAAACCCAAAAGAAATCACATCCTACTGGCTGTAAAAAAACATGACAAAACCTTCAATTGGGAGAATATGTCATCTTGCTTCTTTGAGAGCTCCAACTTAAGTGATGTTTCTAAAATTGAATACACGGGAGTGAGATGCCAGGACATTTTAGTGCTTTGAGAACTCTGGCATTTAATGAAGTCATCATGATCGCATGAAGGCTAAGAACTAAACGTAATGTTGAAGAAGTTTGATTTTGGAATGATTTTATTAATGCTATTAGCACCAAAACGGAAGTCTGGTCATTGTGAAACTTTGGAAAGCGTTTCAACAGTTTGAGTGGTGCAGAAAGTGGTTAAGTTGTTGTGCGCGATGGCAGAGACATGGGGTTTGATCCCGGTAGGTGACCTGCATAATATCTCAGGTCAGCACATTAGCTCCCAGCTGTCAGAGGGCCAAGGAAACAGAAATGGAATAGCCTGGCATGCTATATCACACCATAGCTGTATAGTGCAAAGCTGTGCCAGTGGAAAAACAACATTACTGTGTGTTTGTGTGTATACAGGTCAGTGTGCGTGTGTGTCTTTCCCATCTCCAGTCAGCTAGTCTGCCCTGTGTGTGTGTGTGTGTGTGTGTGTGTGTGTGTGTGTGTGTGTGTGTGTGTGTGTGTGTGTGTGTGTGTGTGTGTGTGTGTGTGTGTGTGTGTGTGTGTGTGTGTGTGTGTGTGTGTGTGTGTGTGTGTGTGTGTGTGTGTGTGTGTGTGTGTGTGTGTGTGTGTGTGTGTGTGTGTGTGTGTGTGTGTGTGTGTGTGTGTTTTATGACCTGCCGTTGCAGAGTCAAGTATCTGAGGTGTTAGCTGCTTCAGATGGAGGCGACGACTCCTGGCCCTTTGATATGGAGGACAGGCAGAGATGTGGGAACACAGACGGGTTCTGCCACACACACACACACACACACAAGCGAAATGCAAAAACACCCACCCCCCTTCAGGAAGGGACGACATTTAAATTTCAATGCAATTATGTCATTTGAATGTTTAAACCTCACTGTTTTGTGTATCTATGTGAACTCGATATTAACCTGAATTAAGAATTCCAATACGTTATTTCCATGGTGTTGGAAAGTTCGACCAGTATGTGTGAACCTGAGCAGCTCTCTCTCAAAGCCACAAACCAAAGTCTCAAACTTGACGACGAATGGGCGACCAATTTAGTTTGTTTTTCTCTTTTACACCCAAATTAGTTTTATTCTATTGTAGTCGTGTCCGTTCTGAGACAGAACAATGTCCCCACATACTCAGAATGTATGCTCTGCGTCATCTACAACTTATTTCACAATGCATTGTCTGTGGAGCCGCGCCACACTTTATCCCTGATGACATCACACATTTGAATCATTCATGTATACACATCTTTTACTATCTTAGACCATAGGAACAAGGGTTACGAATTTTAATTGAGCGTAGTTCACCTTTAAGCAAAATCAGGGATTCAGTGCAACAGGAAATTAAACAACACACTGACTGTGCGATGTGTGTTTACGAAAAAGCGAATGAGCGTACATTTAAAAATGTTGGCGAGAGCTCTAAAATGAGTCCGAGCAATCAGTACACTGGTCTATTTTGTGTCTTTTATCTTAAAGTAGAGGCACTGTTTTGTAGTAGGACTCATCTGGGCTTTAAATAAAGTGTGTAAATGCTTTGCTAGTCATTTGTTTCCCGTAAAATAGTTGAATGTTTCTCTTTCGTTTACTTTAGCAGGTATAATCCTAATAAAGCTGTTCAGTGTGTGGGAGAGAAATTAGTGCCGATTCACATCAAATTCATTGATACTCTTCTTCTGTGAACCACAGTGAAGTGATTGTCCTGGGCAGGAAGAGCAAATCTAATTTAACCCCATCCCACCCCTCATACCCCCCCCCCCCCCCCCCCCCTTTCCCCTGCCCACCAGCATCACCACCACCACCCAAATACCTCCGGGCTAATTGGGTCTGAAATCAAACTCCACCCCCCCCCCCTCGCTGGACCTCCAGCACTGTGACAGTCTCAGGGCAGGAACAGAGGGATCACTTTATATATAGAGCACAGAGGGATTTGGATTGGACAGCGGTGTGTAAGAGGGCACTGATTGGAATTCTGATTGGGAAGACAAAGAGGAAGGAAAACTGAGCTGTACAGTAATCCTCCACTTTTACGTTTCTCAAAAATGATTCATTCAAGACTTCATACAAAAACTTTCATACAAAACATGAGGTCGGGACAAAAACACAAAGGAAAAGGAGAAGGAGAATTAAAAGACAAAGTATAGCGTCCAGTATTATGGATACTAATCAAATCTTGGCAGGGATGTTGGACATTATTCATTCATCTTTCCCAGATCAACAGTCAATGAATTTCTTAAAAAGATGTTATTTTGGATATCCGATATCTGGAACTAAAGAAGTCCTTCAACCCATATAACCACATTGGCCATTTGTTCCTATGACCCTAAGGAGCGTTTCCTGAATAAGCATCGTTGACTTTTGGTTTTTAGATGAGACACAAACCGCCTCACCGTCTCCTGGGTGGAAGTCCTGGGTTTGTCACCACTAGGTCACCGCCACTGTAAACGTACATATGGCTCATAATAAGCTTCTTATACCAATGACCTGTGGGGTCAGTCTTTGGGCCGAGGACAGTTTTTTGGTATTAGGCGGCCTTTTTTTTTTTAAAACGTTAAAGATTTTACACTTTAGTAAGGATTAAACAGTTGAAATATTATGTGTTAATTATCTGCTGAGGTGTTTGTAGGCAGGTTTTGCTTTCCTCTGACCCTTTCTCCTCTGTACCCATGGTATCAGTTTTCTCTTTTAACTCTCTGAAGGTTGGAAAGCTTATTAACCACAATGTCAAACCATTAATCGAACCGGTGCAAACTTTCCATCAATATATACATCTTGAATTGTTTGTTGTTGAAAGTCCCCAGTCCTTCAGTCTGCTTTATCCACCATGCTGAAGTGCGGTTGAACTCTCTTCAGAAACGCAGCGGTGGCCTCCCACGCTCCGCTGACATGCCCGTGTTTTCCAGGCCATTCTCAGTGAACCATTATCAACCAACTCCTCTGGCTGGAGTAACCTACTTTGCTTACTGTAAAGCCAACAAACACCCGTGCAGAATATGCCATTCATGTGCCCTTTCCCCCAGTTCATTCATTTACAGCGGATGATGCAGATGAATGGAAGCGAACGACCTGTCAGGGCTGAAGGACACTCATTGAACTTACCTCGTCCTATTGTAGCACCATACTCACTCAACCATCAAACCAGGTTTTGTGTTGGTTTTTGTTGGATGAATCGCTGAACATGACTGCAAGAAAGTGTCACGTGTCACTAATTTCAAGCACTAGTTTGGATATGTTGAAGCGTGGTCGTATGAGGCACCTTTTGGAGACGCACTGCTATGGATACAGGGGGCAGCATGTGAAGCAACAAAACATATTAAAGCCACCTAAAGAAATCCGTTTGTATGCTATAGACCTTTTTAATGAAAGGCAACAGCCTTGGTCCTTGTTAACTTCCTGTCAGCTGATTTCATCCACATTTACTGCAATGAAAAGGTCTATATTTAGAATATTTTCACTGCTCCACCTTACTGTAAGACAGCTTTTTATGACGGGGAACTGAAGCACGCCTGTCAACATTAGGTCAGGTTTTGAAAAAGAGGGAGATGTGAGGCTGAAGGTCCTCGAGGCAGCAGCTGCCGGCTCGACTCCGACCTGCGGCCCTTTGCTGCATGTCTCCCCCTCTCTCTCTCTCACCCCATTTCCTGTCTGTCTTATATAATAAAAGCTTGAAAACTGCCAAAAATAATCCATAAAATAAAAAGAAATCAATAGAATATTTGCTGTGGCTATACCACTGCTGTACTAGCATGTTTTTTTAAATAACTAAGGCACTTATGTAAACAGTGTTTTCTTAGGGCTGTAGGATTCAGAAAGGAATAGGAAGTGTAGAGGCCCTTGTTGTTGAAAAGTCCCCTATCCTTCCTTCTGCTTTATCCACCACTCGCTTCAGCACATTTGAGCCCACAGGACATCACTAGTTCGTCACACTGCTCTGCTTTGATCTTGGTGCGTTTTTCTTCAGTCTCTTCCACAGTTCACTAACTGTGGTGGGTTCTTAGACATTACTTTGTCGCCGAGGATTTTCCAGAGATTCTCTATGGGGTTTAGATCTGGACTCTGACACTTCCTCCTCCAAATTTGACTTCTTTAAACGCTTTGTGATAATAACTGTCATTTTACCTAGTAGAAGACGGGAGCTGCTGGTGGACAGCTGCCTCGATTATTTCGTTTATTTTAGTTATTGTGTGACTTTTGCGTTTTAAAGACAAACTAACTAACCAATCGAGGCAGCAGTAGACTGGCAACTCATGTATTCTGTGTACTGTTTTTGTGGCTTTGAAGTGAGGGATAGTCAGTTCCCCATTAGAAGGGGCAGTGAAAAAAATCTAGCGCACACTTAAACAAATTTAGATTGGGCCTGCTTAGCCTGTCCTCCTGCCTGTGCTAACAGCCATATACTAAAGTAATACAGTGATTATGGGTAAGTATCCTCATACAACCCCACTTCAAAATATCCAAACTATCCCTTTAAGAAGAACCTCCAAAATCCACCGAAGGGCACTTATTGCTACCAGAGAGTAACTCAACTTTTGATTTGCAGCTTTAAGCTTCCCTTTTGGAATAAATAAGCTGTTATTTCACCCTCCAGTGAAAACACACAAACAGAAATGTTTTGCAGTTGTTGCTGCTTTCGCTGTCTGTGAGTGAAAGGGCAGCGTGTGGAATGAGATTTTAATGATTTGGTTGTGTGAAATAAAAGTCACATGTCTGCAGTAATGACTGGTGCTGCAGGCTGTGTTAAAGTGCATCTTCCAGCTGTAGGTCGTTGTAACACTTGATTGTGATGCGTTTTAAAGATAAAATAGGAGTTCAAAACATCTCGGTGTGGCTGTTTCACAATCTATCTGTGAGATACTGAGTCAGCCTCATTATGCATCCTCTGATTGTGAAACGGTAAGAATCAGACCTAGATCTTATAGTAGTTGTAGGTCATTCGAATGTTCTCTTTAGGCTCGGTGAGTTGACTTCATCAGGATGGTTCACAGAAAGGAGTCAGGAAATGGAGAAATGTTATGGAAGTGGAACAATCAGACATGCACCTTGTTGCATAAATGTGCTGGAATGTAACCTGTCGCATGTCTGAATAAGCCTCTGCATCACTTTAACACAAATAATCTGTAGTAAAATTTGTGTATCTCAAGTCTGAATGTAAGGAAAAGATGACAGCAGCACGATATGCACAGAAATAAATGAAATGTACGTCATGTTTGTGTTTTTAAGGCCACTCGCTAAATTTATCACTTCATTATTTCCTCCCTTCTTCAAAGAGATTAGATGAGCAAACCACAAACAGTGTGAGCGAGCCAGTTTTTATGGTCCTGAGTTTGTCATGTCAGATCTACTCAGCCTGTGAAAGCCGTCATATCACTTCTTCAGAGCTTTGCAAATAAAAATAAGGGGTTCCTTCATGAAAAACGCCATATTGTTACATTATGGGAATTGTAGCTTCCAGCATTATTGTAGCTTGTCCCATACTTGGAAAAGTCAGGATATCTCGGCCTCTGTTGCTTCAATGTTGTTGTCTATTTTAAACCGTGTTATAGTCTGTCTGAAAAGCACAATACACTCCACCCACCCAGGTCAGACAAATGCAGTAGTGGGTTGTCGTTCAGAGTCACAAAATCAACCCTGAAAATGCATTATTGTGAAATTCTCCTGCATTCTTTGTGTAATCTCATGTGACACTCAGTTGCTACTTTGACCTGATCAACAAACAAGCCGTTAAAATAAAACCTGCAGAGAATATACAGGCAAACAACCTGATTTTACCAATATAGTCGGAACATTACAACTACCTGTTGGTCCTCTTTGATTTGCGTGTCGTAGGAAGCGAAACGACCACTGTGACGACGGTGTTTCCATGATAGAGGCGGCCTCTGTTGGCTCCCTGTCGAGGCAGCCCTTGACTTGTATTTGATCCTTTGACTGAACTAACCACTGACCGTGCTTCTGCTCCACTGAGCTCAGACCTCTGGCATATTCTCTGACCATTATTTCTATGGTAATGCTCATCATTCAATACGTTTTGTACTATTATTATGCATGCTAATGTTTCCTGTTTTTGTTGTTGTTGTTACTGCTGAAGCTCCTCTTGGTCTCCACGCCCCCCTTG
Source organism: Echiichthys vipera (assembly GCF_963691815.1). NCBI lineage: Eukaryota > Metazoa > Chordata > Actinopteri > Perciformes > Trachinidae > Echiichthys > Echiichthys vipera. The sequence goes on along the minus strand of NC_139836.1, from coordinate 7,978,610 downwards.
TTTCCCGTCAACCACCAAAGGAAGTCAGGGCTGTAAAGTGTGTTTTTATTTCGCACCTCTCTCTTTCACACCTCTGCTTTCCTTGTGTCTCGGCTCCACTGCAGCGTCTGTGTGAGGAAGTAAGAGTGTTACTTTGAGCTTTCGTGAAGGTTAATGTGGGTGTTTTGCCATTGCTGGGTGGAAATCTTCTCTCTGTAAACCGTCAACTATTTTTGCAACTGAAAGTCGAGTTTTAACACTATCATGATGCATGTTTAAGCTTAATAAAATGGAATTTCAGAAGCCCCGATGCTCATCTGATAACAGATTAAATCACGCATGTGTAGATCTTTGGAGTAGAGACGGGACAGTAGAGCAGGGCAGGTGTGGCTGAGGGACCCGTACGGTGGTCCAGGGGGGATGCCTGTGGTGGGAAAGCAGTGGGTGATGTGGGTGGCTGAGCAGAGAAATAAGCTCACAGTACAGTGGACACAATCACACAGTGAGTGGAAGAGCGTAGAGTGGGAAGTGTTTTCTCTCATTTCACTGTCCTGTCGGCCCGCCGAACCGCCCCAACACACACGCACAAACGCCACTCCTCCTCCACTCAATGTGACATCTGAACGACCCCCCCCCCCCAGCTGTAGAGGCTCAGTAAGGATTAACTAAACAGCGAAGGTCTCTTCACTCTCTTAATTTAATTCAGTGACTTTAATTACACGACTGTTGATCAGACACAATGAGGCTGCTGCAGCGTGCTAAACCTTGATGTTCAAAAACCAGTCAACAACTGACTATATTGTATATTATCATGTATTGTGCTATTGTTGTATATATAGTTTCTACTCAGTTCCAAAATTCAGTGCATTTAGTCACACAAAAATCCGTAAGTAATTTCTTCTCGTCTCTATTTGTCACCAAAGATTGAGGTTTATTTTTAAATGTACTTGTTAGTTTTATATTGTATTCAGTCTGTGTTCAGTCTGAGTTTATGAAAACTAATGTGAAGCAAAAGCTAAGATAAGATAGCCTTTATTGCCATTGCACTAGGTACAGTACAACGGAATTAAGGAGACATAAAAAACACAAAAAGGTGCACAGTAGTTGGGAGCCTCAAGCCGCTGCATTTGTGCGCGTCGCCATCTTGGTCGTTTGTCAAGACCTTTAAACCCCAGAATACAAACAGTACATCTATACAATACATTCAGATACAGTCTGAAACAGGGAAGGCAGTGATATGGTTGAACACAAAAAAATAGTACTTTAGTTTTGTATGAGACATTTTAAATTATTTAAACTTGTTTGGCTGTGTTATACCTTTTATTTATTAGAGATATGACAGGTAGGTCTTCTGCCAGACTCAAACTTTGGATGTTGCGTTGCAGGAACGTTATGCATGATGCGATTTAAAGTCAGTGATTTAAACCATCACCTTAGACCACTATGGCGCCACTTCGTCACACCACTTCCACTTCAAAAAGTTTTTTAAATTGGCCCAGGCCCGGTTTTGTATGTCCTGTACACTACTTGTAACTGTATACTGTAAGTATACAAATCAGTGCCTTTGACATGATCTTTATAAGCAGATGGACTTGTATACCTACCTGTACCTAATACCTGCCAGATTAATGATATCCCCATCAACATTGACTGTACTTAGTTTTAAGTAGCAAATGTTGACTATCCTAAAATAATGAAACTGGTAAACATTATACCTGCTTAACACCAGTATGTTAGTATTTGCATTATGAGCATGTTGCCATGCTAACATTAGCATTTAGTTCACAGTATAGTCTCAGGAGATCTTATTCCCACTGGACTAAAAAAAAAATACCAACACCCACTGTCATCTGGCTTTTTTCTATATTGGGAAAGGTTATAATAAGCGTTAATTCCTAGGACAAATGACTCTGCGGTAGACAGTTATTCATTGGCTCCAGCTACGATCGGCAGTGACGGAAACATGGCACCCGCATTGGCACACTAACGGTCGTTTCTATATGGTAACCTCAGATTTGACTCAGACTCGGTTCCCGATGATTGATACTAACCTTAGTTCAATGTCTAACCTTGACCATCTCGCAAGACAAATCTTGGGTTTTTGGGTCCATCTGGAAACGACCCAGAGTCATTTTCGCCCCTTTTCCGACGCTATTCCAGTGCTATGACACACGTCATCTCGGCCACAAATTCAGCCCGCCTGTGGACCAGCAATAAGAAGTCGAATAATGGCAACTTTCTTAAAAGCGTGGTTGCCACAGTCTCTAACAAGGCAAACAAAGATCGGAGTTGAGTTAAAAAAAAATCCTTCAGAAGCTCAGAATGGGACAAGTGTTATACTGTTTCCACAAGTGGCACAAGGTTAAGTTTTCCCCTCACATGCCTGCCCTGCCCAGCTCAAATGTAATATAAGAGCACCAGTGGATGGAGTGTGTGCCAGTTGACGCACAAACACACACACACATACACACATACATACACACACAGCCTCGACCCATCGTACTCGAACCCATTCATTCACCAACTGGCATTGGTATTGTCATTTCCGGAGACAAGATTGTCCAACATACAGGCTTTCAACACAAACAATACCTACTTAGGACTAAACCGACACCACCACACACACACACATACTCACACACTACACACCCATCACACATACAAGTAACCGCGTGAAAGACAATCCCCTTGAGAAACGAAGCATTTTGCGCCACAAACTCGAGGGAAGGGAAACCGCATTAGGCGATGTGTGAAACCTCCGTAGATAAATTGAATGCAGCTAAAATTTCCTATTATGTCCCTTCATGTTCAGTGGGGTGGGGGGTGTAAAGGCTTGACATCAGAGGCCGGGTTATCCTCGAGAGAGAGAGACGGCTTCTCCGTAAAGAAAGGAATTTGTCACTCAAGCTCCTAAACTCTTAAATCTCCTCTAATACGGTACAATCAGCAGCCTGTAATGTTCACAGACTGGGTTTCCCTCTGCGCTCAGACTACAGGCTCTGCTCCGATTTTACGCCTCCTCTCTGAAGAGGAAACACAATCTGGGTTCCCAACCCTGTGGTGTTTGTGTGTGTGTTCTATACTCAATGTGCTGATGGGGGTCTGTATACCTCCACCCTCCCTCCCCTCTTCCCATAGTGGTAGTGTTTTGACTAGTTCTCTCAAAGCCTTTTGAAGTCTCTGTTGTTATCTTGGTGTCAGCTGCGGTGAGGATGGTCAAGGTGGGAGAACAACATACACACACCCACACACCCACACACACACACACACACACACACACACACACACACACACACACACACACAACCCCTGTGTCAGATAGTTGCTGCATAGACAACTGGAGTCGTAAAATTAAGTCATACGTTATGTTTTCCCTCCGTTTCAAGTGTGTGTCCTTGCACTCACACTTCCTCCACAACACTGTGAGTATGGCCTCCTGACAGGCCTGTCTCTGAATGTGTGTGGAGAAGGACTATTTGTACAAGAAAAAAACAGAATTTGTCACTAATTGTAAAAACAAGTCCAAATGAACGTCGTATTCACCCATGCGGGCAAAGCCAACACGTGAACAGGAAGTTAGGGGCAAAATGTGCACTTACTGCGCGCATACTGGTGCAACATGCAGAATAGTTTTGAATCCACTCATACACACCCTGATCGTGGTTGGTTATGAGTTATAGTTTTGTTTCCCAGAAGGCGGCCCAAAACACACACTCACACTAAGTTTGGATCATGCAGTAAGCCCTGCATCATTTAAACGTCGCAACTCCACAAGCACCAACAGTTACACACCCACAAGAAACAAGGAGGGACTCGGGTGGAAAGTGGAAAGTCGTCGACATACAGGTGTTCAATAATCAGATTATTTTTGACCAAACCTGGAATATTTAGTTTATATTTGATAATCCTGCAGTCTGAAGAGGGTTTTTTTCCCCCTTGTTGTTGGGCTCACGGAGCAGTGACATACTGTACACACACTATTTTTCCTGCATCTGACTTTTTACAAAACGTGCACTGTTCAGCTGTGGAAACAGACTTATTTAGAATTATTTGTTTCAGTTTGAGTTTTAGTCAGACTTTGGATTTAACTATTTTGGATACAGGGACACACCACCACGGGGTAATGGTTTTTCCTTTCATGCCACTGCATCGCACGATGCTCCACGGGTTGGGTCTACGTCATGTTCATCCACTCTTGTCGAAACCAAATGAGAAACCTGCGTGTATTGTACATGACAGAGAAATATGATTTCTCAAGCAAAAATGTAGCTGTGGTAATCAGGTTTCTCTCCAACTTTTAGCCTGATAGAGTAAACCAGGTGCTCTTTAATATGATTTTTAAAAGGTAATTGCCAGCATTGACTTTGGGTAGCTGAAATGGGAGATCTAGCCTCACACCAACAGACAGTGTATAGTGTGTATAGTTCTTCGCCCGGTCTATTTGACTTCTTACTCTGTTAGTTTTGTGTTTTCCTCCTCTTCTAAGCAGTGCAGGGCACTTAAAACAAATAATGACTCACGCAACCATCCAGTAACTATCATAATCTTTTTAGAAGTGATTATTGTAATACTCCCCAAAGGATAAAGCACCAGCAATTCTTTACTTCAAACGTAGCCTACTCTAATTTTTTAGTTTTTACAAAATATTGACACTAAGTAACTGTTGGGTATTACTGTCAGTTGACTAAATGATCATTATCTTACTAAAATGTGACCTGTTTAAATTGAAAAGCGATAACAAAAGGATATGGTCGACACATCTGACCTGACACATGATCAAAAGGCTGTTTGAATATGATAATACATAAAAGAAATAATAAAGAATAATACATAAAAGCCCTCAAACTACAAAACGTTACACCAATAACTTTGACTTAATGGATATTTCCCTCTCATTCTACACTGCATTAGAACTATTACCTCAGACACACACATTTCTCTGTATATGCATCCAAGTATCATCCTATCTACATTTACAGTGATGTTTATTATATCACCTTGATGTTTCTTTACTAGCTAATTCAATTTTAAAACTAGTTAGTAGTTTTTACAACCTTTTAAAGACTTAGCGCACAAACTTGGTGGTAGTGTTACAGACAGCTCCCGTTCTTGTGAATGAGCTATCTCAAGAACCTCTCTGGGGAATCTCTTCAAAAATCGCACAACCACTTGGACTCAAGGGTGAACTGATTAGTGGAGGTCAAAAGTCAAGGTTACTGTTACCTCACAAAATGCATTTTTGTCCATAACTCGAGAATCCCTACGCTAATTATGACAATATGTCACACAAATGTCTAAGAGGATAATATGATGAAGTTATGACATTTTACATCCAATAGGTCAAAGGTCAACTTCACTGTGACATCATAATGTTTCTGGGAGAAGAGGAGACATCCGGTCAAATACTTCGATGTTGACACTAATTTTGAAAGTGTGGAGATTGTATAGATCTGAAGGTGTGTGTGAAGCATCCACGTTTCACCTAAAGATACACTTAAAAGCTTTTATTAAACTCCTTCAAAGTCTTCACTTCATATATTATGTAAGTATGGACAGTTTAGGTGTAAACGGCTACCAGACTGTTTGTGGGAGGCGTACAACTGCAAGGTGTTAATTCTAGTTTCTTCCTCGGTTGAATCCCGACCCATTTCCTCATTAGGAGCTTGGGTATAACCTTCGATCCCAGGGCAGAGCTCCGCTGGTCATCCCAAAGCTGAATTTATGGTTCATTAATCCTTGTGCTGTGACTGTGAAATAGTTTTGTATGTCTTAAATATAAAACACTTTTACAGCAGCCTTTGCATCCTCCTCTTCTGTCCTCAGATGCGACAGGTGTATCCGTGTGCCCTCCTGTAGCCCTGGATTCAGGTGTGGGGCTCCTGTGTCGGCTGTTTGAGCTGTGGGGGCAGGTACCAGCGGGTGTCCTCGCTCTGACGGAGTGGCTGCTGGGAGACGAAGAAGCAGATGATGAGGCAGTTGCAGACGAAGCATCCGGTGTGGTGAGAAGCAGCCACGTGACTTAAGAGCGGCTTTATAGATGCACATTGACAACTGGCACAGTTGCACTGTGGTGAAAGAACACCACAAACGGTACAAAGGGAGCAAGAGTGAGAGATTTTTGACTGTAGACTACATGCTGATGATTTCCATGAAGTGAAACTGGTGGCAGATGACCACGATGACTGTCACAGTTTCATTTTCTATGAGTACAGCAGGGATTGTTCATTAACTGCCAGTGTGGGGCAAAAGGGAAATGCACAGACAAACTGTAAAATCTCCACTTGAGGTTGTTTTGACATGGTGCCCGTACAGTGTGGTATCACAGGTTTCCCTTGCCCTTGTTTTCTTCTCAAGTCAAGATAACTGAGCGCTTTAAGCCACCACGGTTTCTGCTCTTCAGTATAGTTTAGGTTCCTGTTTGGTTGCTTGCGTCTTTCTACTCAAGACTTTGGAGACACATTTTAAAACAGATGAGAACATAGCGTAGCTTTAAGAAAAACAAATTAAATTATGGCACCTTATGGATCTTCAGCTGTAAAGTGTGAGGTGCTGTTTTCTTAAAGCTGCACTAGTGACATTCTTATACTGTGTTAAATGGTTGTGTAATGTCCACCTCATTTCACAGTTCATTTCAGTTCTACATAACATTTTAGTTTGTTTGAGCTCATTGTTTTGGTTCACCGTGACAGACCTTTCTCCTCCACTCGGGGGGGGGTCTGATATAAACCCACTGTACACTACATAGTGGAGCGTTTAGCAACTAAACAGCCAGAAACAATGATATGTAGATACATAGGCTAGGTTTGCTAACACATTCGTCATAACAGCTTTAGAACAGTTGTGTTTACCTCTTCTGTTCCCACAAAGAAAAAACAAAATAGTCCTGATTTAAATTGTTTCCCAGTAACCAAACTCCCATTTTTTTGACCAGGATGAAGAGGACTTCCTGTTCGAGAAGGGGGAACTGAACCTGTGGGCCGAGCCGGTCCAGTGGGTGAAGATGCTTCACAGACACGTTGGCTCCCTCATCCTGAAGTTCAAACAGACCCAGGCCCCAGGAATCACAGGGCCGGACCAGGTGCACCACATTCATACACTGTCAGCTCAGGCCCAAACCAAGGCACTCAGCTCCCAGCAGGCCCTGGACTCCCTCCCTGCCCTGCCCCAGTTCTCTCTCACCATGGAGCACGCCAGGCTGGTGTTACGAAACCAGAGGGCAACTCTGGCTCTAGACGTGCTGGAGAGGCTAAGATAGAAGAGTTAGCAGTGTTTGGCTCCAATAGCACCCATTTAAAAAAAAAAAATTAGGAAAAATGTGTTTAAGGTCCATAAAAAGTGGGATTTTTTTTTTTATTATAAAGCAGGTCCAGGTGCTTTGAATTCTATGTAACTATCAAAACCCAAAGTCCACAGAGAAATACACACAGCCCTTATTCAGAAACTGTGTCTTTAAACGAGCCGTCAGTGTTGTGACAGTCGTCCCCTGGCTGCAATGATGGTACAGAGACACAGAAAGTGCAGATGCAGAAGACTCAAAAACACTGAACCAATCAGACCGGGCTTTTTCAGAAGGGGCTCTTAAAGAGACAGGCGCTAAAACGGTATATTCAGACACACAGGATGAGAAAAAGCATGTGTTTTTTGAACATTCAAGCATCTAAACATGTTCTACTGGAAAACCAAAATACAAGTATGAACCTGAAAATGAGCATGATATGGGACCTTTAAAGTCCGGGGTTCCTAATACTAAAATAAAGGAAGAGTTGTCAGATTAATGCTGCGATGAAACAACACAGACTGGCTTTGTGGTCAAGTCTTTTTATTATGACATGAATGAAACAGTAGGAATTTTTTACTTGTCTCTTACTTTGTCTTACAAATGTTGCCTTTATTGATTACATGTTATGATTACTGTTCCTTGATGTCTTTTTTAATTAAAAATTACATTTGAAATTACTCCACCTTCTATTCCAATGTTTCCAAAGGAAAGACGTTGAATGTCTTGCTTCTTTAATGACGTACACAGACAAAAATAATATTATCAGCACCGTGTGAATACATGTGCAGAAGCCATAACAATAACTCTGCCCGAGTGTTTGCCAAACAACACTTGATGCGCAGTTCTCCTATCAGTGGGAACGTGTCACACGACAATCTTCAACAGTGTCAATAGTGAGTACACAGACTGCTCTGCTTTCTCCACGTCTACCAGGGATTTAAGGTTGGAACAAAACAACTTGGCACCCAAAACTTTAAGCACTAACTTCAATGGTGCGATTGTGCAGCAGGGACGAGTGTTTTCTCTGACACATCACCAAAGTTGTATTTCAGAATACGACTTCGACTTCTACTGTATGTTTATACGAGGTGTTATTTTCCTGTGATATTTAATTTACTGCAGGATTCTTCCCCATTGGACTGTGTTTTTATGCTTCCCTCTACTTTTCCTGGTTATGTAATTAGGAGGACAGCACAATGGACTACTGTCCTGTGTGTGTGTGTGTGTGTGTGTGTGTGTGTGTGTGTGTGTGTGTGTGTGTGTGTGTGTGTGTGTGTGTGTGTGTGTGTGTGTGTGTGTGTGTGTGTGTGTGTGTGTGTGTGTGTGTGTGTGTGTGTGTGTGTGTGTGTGTGTGTGTGTGTGTGTGTGTGTGTGTGTGTGTGTGTGTGTGTGTGCTCATACAGCTGGACCCTTCTCCCTCCCTGGTAGCCATGTTCCCTGTTACAGTAAAAGTGATGTAATGTTTGGGAACAGCGCAACATCCCCCAATAAAAAAAAAACAGAGCTGTGCGATGGGAGAGCGGTTTCTGCGGACGAGGACATGTTCAAGGGATTTCTCAGGGGCCTCGCCGTGTCTGTCCTTCACATTAAACTATTTATCTCGACTTGCAAAGCGCAAATAGTCCTGGGGCAGCCCTCAGCCTAATTTTAGGGTTGGTAGTAGTAGATTCCAAGCTCTTATGTCACTTGTTTTTCGCCTGTTGCTATTTTCCCTTTTCTTTTTTTTTTTAACCTCCCAGCTTCTCCAGCCTAACCATTCAGCACTCAAAGAGAATATTGAATCATGTCGCAGGATGAAAAATCATTTTTCATAACCACTCTTCCAATTTTGAGCCTATGTGGAAAAGACTCAATGGTTCCCGGTGTAGCAGAAACCGGCAATTTCTGTGATGCCGATGTGTGTTGCACAAGGTTTTTACACCCTCCCGACCAAAATATCTGTCTTGTGGAGCCCTGATATAGAGTCCCGTCCTCTGCTGCCAACGCTGCAATCTTTCCACTGTGGTTTCTAAAACTTGACATAACTCCAAGCAGAGCGGAGTAGTTTGACATTTTCATGTGAACATTCTGCCATCCTGAGAAGGTTACATCATGCTGAGGCAGGGGCAGCTTATTGCAAACCGCACTGCACTCTTTGACTTCACAAAGGAGGGACTGTGGGGACCTGGTGGCTAAGTGCGGCTGCTCCTCCGTGCCTGCAGCTCCGCTTTATCCTCTCTGTGAAAAGAGGAGACATAAAAGATAATTTTCTGCAATAAATGGGTGACACTATTACAGCAAAATGGGCCTGAATGTGTCCCGAGGTCTCACTCCAGCTCTGCTCAGCAGGTGGCGCCCCGGTCTCTCCCAGGCAGTTCTCCCTCTGCTCTCATGAGGGCAGTGTTGCTCTGCTGCGCCGCATGAAAACCACATTCCTGCAGCCTGGGCTTCAGATTGGGAAAAACAAGTTGGGGAGGAACTCATGAGTGGCTTAAAAAGATTTAACCAGAGTAAATCCATTTAGTGTTTAGAATGACTCGACATGTGCTCCATGAGTGATTTCTAATCTTAAAGCGAAGTCGACATTTTAAAGTTTAACTGAGACAATGCAAAAGTAGGTCATGTGAGCGCAGTAGGCATTAACCAGTGTGTGTAGTAGACTGGAATAGGCTGCTGTTGCACTGTGGAAGTTGATTATGCAACCGGCGGATTCTAAAAATTGTACTGCACTCTGCCTGGACTCCTCTCCGCTCATACTTGTGGTCTCACCCCATCCACAGGGAGAGAGAGAGAGAGAAGGAGAGGGAGAGGGAGAGTTTCCTTCCATTACAAATACATTTGTCAGCTTGTCAGTGTGGTGGTCCGGTGGTCCAGAGGCAAGAGGGGGTGGACTTGTCATGGCTAGGCTGCTGGTTCAAACGCTAGGACTCTGCTGGGAAGTTCTGGAGAAGCACTTCCCCTTTTAAAGTTTTCAATTCTCAGTGATGGAGCTTTTGAGCAAGGCACTCAACCCACCGCTTCATCAGAGTGTGAATGGTTCATTTGCTGTAGAACAGCGCGCATGCGTAGTAGACGGCCCTTGCTGCTTCTGCATTCTTTCTCAGCGAGAGTAAAACCAAAAAAGCAAAACCAACTTCCACAAAATTGGTTGTGTGATTAAAAGAAAGGTGGGGGGGTTTAGAGGGGTGTGAGGAGGGTGAGGAAGGGGGAGGGGGGTTGGCTGGGGTTGGATTTCAAGGCGTGGTGTTAAAGAATAGGCGGCCAACCGGTGAATGGAAGTTTTTTTCGGAGAGGAGGAGAGGAGGCGGCTCCTCTCAAAACTTTGCACCGACTTCGGTTCGCCCCTCCCCGGCCGCCGTCAGGCATTTATACCCATGTAAAAGGCTGGAGCGCACATTGAAGCACTCTGGCTCAGCGCTTCTCGAGGGGAGGACATAACAACTTAACAATACAAACCTATCCCCCATTCTTTTCCTTCTTCTAAGGACTTAAACCGCACATATAAACTTTTTAAGGCAACTTTTTTCCACAACCAAAACCAGTCGTGGCACGAACTAACGTTTCCGCACGTCGCGTTCAAGGATCCTGGTCGGTCCTCCATGAAAGAGGGAGTGCGACAGCAAACTTGGGGAAACGAGATGTCTGCGACCGTCTTGTCTGCGTTCTACGACATGGACATGCTTTACAAGGTAAAAGTCTGACAATATATTGAGTTTTTCATTCGGTTTGCATTCAGGGTGAACACTTGAACGCAACGTCAGGCGGCGTGCTTCAACTTGTAGCATGTGTTCAGCTGCAACAAGTTGTCAGGCTGCAGGCAAACGGTGCTAAACATGCCATGTGGTCAAAATAGTCCCAGAATTGGCGTCTGAAATGCTAACTCGTCTCTTTTTCTGTCCTACAGCAAGATAAAAGCATGAACATGAACGCCCTCCACATCAACAGCATGCTGGACAAGAAAGCTGTGGGGGCTCCGGTCACGTCTCCGGGCTCCGGTGGCCCCTTCACACCGGGATTTTTCCGCAGAAACTCAACCAGCAACGTGGACGCGATGAACAACGGCAACAAATACTCTCTGGGCTCCTACAGCAGCCTGAAGGAGAACACGCCGAGCAGCAACAGCAGCGCCACTGCCCTCATGAACAAGGAGAACAAGTTCCGCGACCGAGCTTACAGCGACAACGGAGACCGGGGCGTGCTGCAGCAGAAGCCCGGCTCTCAGATCAACTCCACCCGCTACAAGACCGAGCTGTGCCGGCCCTTCGAGGAGAACGGCTCGTGCAAGTACGGGGAGAAATGTCAGTTCGCTCACGGCTACCACGAGTTGAGGAGCTTGTCCCGCCACCCCAAGTACAAAACAGAGCCGTGTCGCACCTTCCACACCATCGGTTTCTGCCCTTACGGTCCCCGGTGTCACTTTATCCACAACGCCGACGAACGCCGGCCCGCTCCGGCCGCCAACGCTAACATGCAGGCGGGGGAGTCCAGGTCGGCTCGCGAGCTGTGCGGCTACGGCCAGAGGGACGTCCTGCCGCCGCAGCAGCTCGGCTACACCCAGAGGGACAGACCAAAGCTTCACCACAGCCTCAGCTTCTCCGGCTTCTCCAGCCACCACGGACTCGAGTCTCCCCTGCTCGACAGTCCCATGTCCCGGACCCCACCGCCACCAACCACCGCCTCCTCCTGTACCTCCACCTCCAGCTTCTACGAGGAGGTGCTTTCTCCCAACTCCGTGTCCTGCATCAACAGTGCCTTCAATTTTCCCGGACAGGACTTAAAAGCCTTACTGGCCCCCCTGGCTGTGCACACCACCGGCGGCTACACCAACAACCACTCCACCGGTGCCTACTACGGGAACATGCAGAGCAGCGTGTGCCCGCCCTCCCCTCCGACCTACAACATGAGCCACTTGCAGGCGCTGCGCCGCCTCAGCGACTCGCCGGTGTTCGAGCCTCCTCCCAGCCCACCAGATTCGCTCTCTGACCGGGAGAGCTACGCGAGCGGGTCCCTCAGCTCTTCCGGGAGCCTCAGCGGCTCCGAGTCCCCGAGTCTGGACGCTGGAAGACGTTTGCCAATCTTCAGCAGGCTGTCGATTTCAGATGACTAAATCATGTTTTTGTTTTCACATGGATGTATGGACGGGTCAGGCAGGGTGGCTGAGGAGCCAGGGGGGAGTCAGTGAGTGAGGTAGACTGTCCTTCAAGCAGAGGATCCCGGTTAAGCCCCCTCCACCCCATTTCATCCACAACCACCCTGCCGAAGTGCCTTTGAATAAGACATTGAATCCCTACCAGCTCCATGGGTGCTGACCCTGCTCTGACCTCCCTGGAGGGGGGCAAGAGCAGAGAATATGACCCACAGGGATCAATAAAGCTTCAAACAGTTTAAAGTGTCCTTGACCTGGCATTAGTTTAGTTTTTTTTTCTTGTATGTAATATAGTTGTATTAAAAACTTAGATAGCAAACAGAAGGCATTCCATCAGTGCCTTGCCCGAGGGCTCATGGCAGCCCCCTCTCCCTTTTTGCTCTATCAGGCAAGCCACACTTTTCCTGGGATTAGATGTGTGGGTAACATGACTTGACAAGAAGAAGAGACTGCAAGCGGTTTTCAGATTTCCTCCCTTCCTGCCAAGAATATGCCTTGACTCAAAGTAACATTTTTTTTTCTTTATCAAAGTGTGTTTTTTCTTTTCTTTTCTTTCTTTTTTTTTTTCCTCTCTGAAAGCTTCAACTTCCATTCCAGACCTGTCTTCTCCCAGCGCCACCCAGTGGTTCGTTCGGTTAGTCTAGTTTGTTGCTTGGATAAAAAGCACTCTTGAGTTGGGTTTGTTTGGGGAAATCACTGCTGATGGTTGAATATATATTTTTTTAGCTGTTTTTGAGTGATTTACATAGCTGTGCATAACTGGCTATGGACTATTTAACTTATTTATTATCTTGTGAAAAAAGTATAGGCAACATTGGTAATTTGTGTCCATACTGTATTTATCAAGTATGATGAAGCAATAGATCTATATTCTTTTATGTTTAAATTATGATCGCCATTATTAATCTGCATAAAGTGGAGTGTATGTTCTTTTCACAGTAATATATATATTTTGTTTTTTCTCCTTTTTTTGTAACTTCACTTGGTTATTTTTATTGTAAATGAGTAAAAAAAAACTTAATTTAAGAGAACGTATGTGATATTTATTTCATTAATTTTGTTTCCTTGTTTACGTTTATTAAAAAAAAGGTTTGCGTGATTGCTGTTTGCTCCTGAGGTTGTGTGTCAGTGCTGTAGAAGGCTTTTCTTTTTTTTTTTTTCTCTCGAGGATCCCTATTTAGATATTTCTGTAGAATGTATAAACAATGTGGTTGTACAGACCGTCCAAACCTTACTTCTTTTGTTGATCTAGATCAGACTTCAGTGACAAAGACACCCAAGTCAATAAATTAACCAAAAAGTATTTTTGTTTTCTCTCTGTTTGCACGAGGTCACACTGTGATTCCAGCCACGTGCTAAAGAATGTAGCAATCCCTTGTGCCCCAGTATTATTGTGTAGTGCCTACGGGGGTTCACCATCTTGACATGCCTTAAAATTAACCAAATAAAGTATTTTTCCTACATGGCATCTTTTATACACAGGTTGAACTGAATGTAGTGTTGGATTCTGAAACAATTTTTATTTTTTTTAAAGGTTGTTACCACAACCGTAACCTTTCTAAATCCCCATTCCTCTTATTTTTGATTTCCTTTTGCTCTGTTTTTTCTTTATTTTGATATTGAAATCTAGTCTGAGTCTTGAGTTTGCTGGAGAGGGAAGTGGATGAACACGTTGGGTTTGTACATAGTAGGTACAGGGGGATGCGCACTATGTACTTTTGACTACTTTATCAGAAGTAAAGCTTTTTGAATGTAACAAAAAAACGGACAAAAAGACAACGATAGTTGTAATATTTTTGGGGGAGTCAGTTCACTACAAATTGAGTGTGAGACTGTTAACTTTGTACTGTACATTTTTGTAGTTCTCCCAATAAAAATCATTTTGAAAAAGCTTCAGACTGTCAAGCTGTGATTTTCTTTTGGGTTTTAACGCCATGGTGCAACAGGTGTGAAAGCCAGACGTCCTATCAAAAGCATGAAGGGCTGATGTGGGATGGCTCCGGTTCTCCTCCTGCTCACACAAACACATCCCATTTCACAGCACAGCTCGTGTATTCCTCCTCCAGTGGAAAAAGTCCTGGAGGGATGGCTTGTGTCCTGTGCTACTACTTGGCTTTGTGCCCTCAGGGGGGGGGCTGTCCTCAATCAGTATACAGTAAAAGCACTGACCTGTTAGTTTCCAGAGGAAGGCATGTCCCTGAGTCCCATCTCCTGTCAAACAAAGAACAACTGAACTGTAGGTGGGCTCTGCAGGAGGACAAATCTCATTATGAACATGAAAAGGCGACACCGCCACAGAAACTGAATCAACTGTATGTCATATTACATAATCTGTAATCTTCTGCTATAAAGAGAGGCTGACGAGAAAGGATTGAGTTCTGGGTCCAGATCCACAGGAGGATGTGTCGGGGGCTCAGGCTGGAAGTCTGTCTGGATCCTTTCCATCACCGTCAGTTTTGAATATGTTGTGCGCCATTATGATCCTCTTTTCTGACAGAACATGCACTCACAAAACATCCACATCATCAGAGAGCAGCCACTCTAAGTATACATGAAGATTAAGCAGTGGTGGAAAAGGAAGTCTGATTATTTCATTCAGTTAAAGGATTTCAACTTAAATCAGTTTCTGAATGTGGGCTGTGTGCCTTTCTCTGTGGATTGAGCGTTTTGATACTTCCACAGTATTAATAAAGCATCTCCACCTGCAAAATGGAAATCTAACTTTTAACAATACGGGACCTTTAAGGAGAGCACTTAGCCTACTTTCCAGCACGGAGATTAAAGAGTGAATGATGAACGCTAAGCCGTGTGGTATAGGCTTACAGCCGGAGTGATTGCTCACCGGCGTGACAGATCAGTGAGCTTCAATCCCACCTGAATGATCATATACGCTGCTTCACTAATTAATCTCGCACAGTAATCCATCAGAAAGCTGTTTTTGTGACTGATACCGCCATGCACCGAGGTCGGACGGGCTCAGAAGGATGTATCACTCTGGGAACTGAACCCCAGACATTAACCCGTAACTGATTAACTCTGCAGCTGTAAATGTGTTTCTACTATCAGTCACTTGAGCAGGTAAAACAGAGATGGAGGACAGGGGCAAAAACACAGCCGTTCCCCTTGCCCTGACTGCTGTGTCATATTCGCTCACGTCTAGACCGAATAAAAGCCCTGGCCTACATTTTAGTGTTGCTGTGGTGCCTCGATTTCCAGGGGCCTTTCAAAGAGGAACTGTTTTCTGCAGCGCCGTTCTGTGAAGTTATCAGCGGTGGCAAAGGCATTAAGAAAATAAAGGGCCCGGGAGTCATGTGGTGCCTGGAGTTCACGCCAAGATAAAGCAGACTGATAAGGGCCCGGCAAATATTTACTGTGTCCTCAGGGTTTCATAATGAAGTGTTTATCAGAGCAGAGCCAAAGGGCTGCACAATGCGCCGGGCCCTGCCAAGAAGGATCCATGTACGTGTGACTCAGTGTGAGTGGGAACACGAGTATGTATGTCAATCAACATTCCTATACGTTATGCTGATAAAAGATACCTCTATAAAACTTTTTTTTTCTAATAAAGGATGTGTATGTGGTGGTATTTGTGTGTGTGTCTGTGTGTGCACGCAGGGGTCTTTAGCTGGTTAATGGATCTGGAGCTCCTACAATGAAAGGAAACACTCTCTGACTTGTGATTAGGGCAGGAAGAGTCCTGCTTCCCGGCCACCACCCATTTCCACCTCTTCTTCGTCCTGCTGTTTTTCCTCCTCCTGCAGTTTCCCTTCTCCTCTGTAGTGGCGGCTTCTAGAAGTTACTATTTGTGTTCCGCTGCTGCACTGGGAAGCTCGGCTCGTCCTGGTATTGTTTTGGCATGCTAAGCCCAGACCCGGGGTCAAGCAGTAATAGCGCATGCTTTATGGACTTTGTTTTAGCTTACACGGGTGCCAGATGGGTGGCGTTTTGCCAAACAGAAAGTGTAGAGCAGAGGTTGTTCAGGATTTTTGTTTGAGATAAGGCCTTAACCTTCCATTTGATCCGATTCTCCCCCGGTTTTTGTTTTTGATGATCGAGTAATGATGTAGGAGATCACAAAGATTGAATGAGGTATAATTGCTTCTTATAATTAAAGTGAAAGTAAAAACTTTTCTCATTTCAGCAGGGACAACCCCCTAAAGACCCCTCCTGTTGCCAGGGCGCTGAGTCACCGGTGTTGTAAATCAGTGAAGAACCCTTTAAAGTCCCTTCTGTGTGCTTATCTGTCGGGCTTCACTATAAAACAGTGTGTGATGTGTGCCACCCATCTGCCACTTCTTCAGGGCTCAAACAAACATGTACAGTTATCAGACTCTCAGTCAGCATTCGATTAAACGATTCTAATGTTTACTTAGAAGCTAAGGTGCTTCTGTCATTACTGTTGTACCTTCAAGTAATTAGAAACTAAAGGCGGGAGATTTCCGAGTTCTTTGGCTTTCAGAGGCAACAGTCCTGTGAGGCCTGTATTGTTTTCCAGTCAGTCCACCTAATGAAGATGTCTTTAAAGATTACGATACATACTTTTAGATAGATCAAGTGGCTGCATGAAATGTGAAAGCTTTTGCTTGTGTTGACTAACCCACAGAGAATTATCACCTGACTCTGCAGTGTTAAGCGTGTTAGCTCAGCAGCAGCAGGCAGTTGTTTTCAGTGACTCGGATATACTCACTGTACTCTTCCTTAGCCAGAACCAAAGGGCAGACAGACACAGTGACAGTGAATAGCTAGTGAACACAGTTAAGGATTTAGCAGCTAGCTAGAGAGACTGATATTTCCTTCAGGAGTTGGTGGAGACCAAAACAGAGCAAACATTAAAGTGAATGATGGGCTTATATTCAGTCAGGTGACCAGAAACATGACTCCAAATGAAGAGCTAATGTTGCTCTATGTTGGCTGAATGTATAAATAAGTAACTGTTGGGTAACAATATCACCATTATAATCGTAACATGTATTAAGTGTTAACCTCTGGGGCTGAAAATGGTCGTCAACAAAGTGCCAAAAACTGCAGTTCATCAAGTGGCCACTTGAGGCTGGATCCAAAACAGAGCAAATCCCCATAGTGCCCCATGTTAAAATGCCTAACTGCAGAAATAAACATGTAGATCCTGGTCTCTATAACTAACTTCACTATTCATGACAACTTTACAGGGGGTGAAGGTGCTATATATACATATATGACATGTTAATGTGTGAACAACGTGTTGCACTGCCCCTATGTCATTAATGTGCAGTATGTTTGAAACAATTGAATCTCGGGACAGGAAGGGGAATTTAACATGTTGTTATCCTGTAATGACCAGTGGACTGTGGCTGCTGTTCAACAACATTTAATATAGTTTTGATTTATGTTAAATTTATTGGGGGGAAAAACGAGTTTAAGAGTGGATAAGAAATGATTCCAGGTATTATTGCTGCTGCTGCTAACTGTCCACACACAGAGTTCTCATCATTCAGTCAGTGACAAAAAAATGACCCTATTTGTGTTCTTGGTACAACATGTAATCAAATTAATCTATTACATTATACAGTAAGGGTACATTTAGTATTTTCTATGATTGAAAACTGCCATGTGAGTGACTTAGAGCTTGTTGTTAGGCCCAGGCCTAAACAGTTTTAAAAAGTAATGAGGAGTGATACAGTGGACACAAATATTTCTTATGTAACTTATTTTCATGTATCAGAAGTATGAAAATCTTCTGTTTACCTCAGTATGACCACTGACAGGAGGTCACAGTTTACAGTAACTCTCACTCTACCGCTCTCATTGTGCGGAGCTAAAAACATAACCTTCACCTGATTTTCGGGAAGTGGCCTCCAGCCCCACGCTCTGTTGAGGTGACCTCCCCAGCTGCCGCAAGGTAAGCCAGGGTAAGCCACAGTGCACAGATGCTGAATAAGGTAATGTTGTTTGCCCAGTGGATGTGAAGTCCGGTGACGGTCAGAGGCGATGGGATGGGTGGTTGGGTGTAGAGGATGGAGATGTGCGGGGCGGAGGGGAGTTGGCTCAGGCCCGGTCACGTTCAGCCGGCGCTGCTTGGTCCGCCATGTTCCTCTCTCTTCAACGCCTGCCGAACTATAAATATTTACAGAGCATCTTGTGAGAGGCATGAGTGTTTATCGCCAATGCTTTTGGCTCCTCAGTATGTGTGTGTGTGTGTGTCTGTGTGTGTGTGTGT
Organism: Echiichthys vipera; assembly: GCF_963691815.1. Lineage (NCBI taxonomy): Eukaryota > Metazoa > Chordata > Actinopteri > Perciformes > Trachinidae > Echiichthys > Echiichthys vipera. Next base: position 7,960,031 of record NC_139836.1, on the reverse strand, counting down.
GAGCAATACAGCCGGGATGCTTCTCATGGTCCTCGCACAGTGTAAACCCTCAGTTGCGTGTGTGTGTCGGATGAGGTACTTCCCTTGGTCACTCCACAGTTTACTAACACTGGCCCCTGGCTCTTCTTCAGGCCCCAGCTCTGAGCTCCATCTATGAATCAACAGCGAGAGCCAGCGAGCAGCGAGGCACCTCACTCTACCTCCTCTGACCCCTGCACATGACACAGAGAGAAAGATGGGAGAAGTGTTTGTTTACCTCGCCCCACCCTGTATACGAGGCTGCGGCGCTGACATCACGTCTTTGCGGGTGGAAAATTCTGTTTTCTTTACTCCTTTCCCAATGTAAATAATACAGAGAGTGTAAATACCATTAAGGGACGTTTTTAGGCAAGAAGCTCTGTATATGGATGTTTCCAGATTCATGCAGGCCAGGCTGAGCGCATGGGCGGAAGTTTCACTGTGGCATGGTTAACGAGGTACACACACACATGCAACCTGGACTGGGTTTAATTCTGTCTCTGGCTACTTTATTTCAGACGACAGATTATTCTTGGCTGCCCTTTAAACCACTATAGAGACCTTAATAAACTTACAATACAAGATAAGACGCTGTTACCAAAACCTCCCAAATCCATACATAAAAACGCTGATATAGTCTTGTAAAAATAACCTAACATACAACGTGTACAAACTGCTTTCATCACTTGAAATAGATTTAGCTGTAGCATCAAAGTATTAGAATGGCAAGCTACTGTTCAACCAGTCAGACCAAGTGAGACTCAGCAAATGTATGTTCTATTACTGTTCTATAACTCCTAAAAGCTGCATATTCTCACATGAAATGCTAATAAACAGTGTGTCATTCAGTAGCATGTGAGTTCTAAAACCAGCGCTACTAGCTAACATTAGCCACCACAAGCTAGTGGTCATACCAGATCAACTAAGGCTACACCCACACTGCTACTTTTTAACAAGCTCCGTCCACACAAGCATTTAAGCACCGTATCGGAAATAATCTACACTGAAAACACATATCACATGAACATTCACTGCAGTTAAAAAAAAGGAAGCACATTAATGTTACCATGTATGTATGTAAAATCATGCATGTGTGAGGTGAAAAATACTCGATGAGGTGGAACTGCTCCTGAAAGTAACCCGAGTAGGCCGTGATGGCAACGGAAAAAACAAATTGGGAGTTGTTGCAAAGCAAATACAGTGACATGTTAGAGCGCTGCTGGGAGCATAATCCATTGCCAGAGGAAGCCATGGCAAAGGGAAAGGAGCACCCACACGAGAAGGATGAAATCACTAAAGGTAAATCAGCCTTCCTAAGTAGGGCAGCGTTTCCAAAAGTCTCTGTTTTAGCATCAGAGTCGTGTGGAGACTAGACATAAATGTAGCGAAACCTATGCGTTTTAAAACGAAAACGTAGTATGGATGTATTCTGATACAGCTTCCACAGACTTTACCAGTCATGCGGACTCACAATTGGTTCCATCATACCTTATTGAGGTCAGCTCGGTTTGGCATTCCTACATGTGCATTTCCCAATTAATTCCAAAGGCGGGCGTTGGGTACGGTGGTCTCCATATCCCTGACAACTAAAGTATGAGCAGTATAGAGTTTGTTATGCGTAAAGTCCATGCGGCCCGGTTTTTGGGGCTGACAGTCTGCGAGGACCATCGTGGCCATGGGTGAATGACCACATGATTAGGTTTGCATCACGTGGATGGAGGCGGGCCCTCGCGCACAAAAGGAAGTGAATTCAACTTTTAATTTCTCAGAGAAACAGCATGTTTTTTTCCTCTTTAAAACACATAGTCTCCCATTAAGTCGAAGAAGAAATGACACCTTTATAAGAAGTGTAATGTAGGCCAGTAAACGTCTACAGTATCTATAGCATTGATTTGTCAGCTAGCAGCTTTAAAGCAGATATGATTAGCTAACAGTTTAAGTACCCACAAGAGAGGAACCTGTAAATAACAATCCCTATCTCTGTGCTATATGTGTCACTCACTCTACCCGCTCAGTTTGTGCAGCCCAACATTACAACCGTCTGAAAATCACACAAAGTGAAGAGGAAGAGACGGAGGGCAGGCGAGAAAGTCCCAGGCCTGGGTATTTGAGAGACACAGCTGTAAAATTTAACATGTCCTATCGAGTTCAGTAAGGGGCTTTACTTAGACCAGGCGCGGCCTCAAAACACGTGATTGGCAGCTTAGCTCGGGGGGCGATAAGGAAGTATCTGTGAGGCGAGAGGGCGGGACCGCTGAAGAAGTGAATGCCGTATTGACATTGCGTGAGTTTGGCCTACTTACACTTTCTGACCAATGGCGTTGAAGACAGAGCGAGCCACACATGAGTCCTCGGCCGCGATGAATGAAGCTTCACGCTCAGCGCTGCGGTTTGAGAGAGCCGGGAGTGAGAGAGTAGGGAGCAAAAATGATGGAGTATAGCAATAAGTGGGGAGATTGACATGAAAATATTTAATGGGGGTGTTTATTTGGAGAGGAGCTTGGCAGTGAGCGTGCCCCCGACTTCTTTCATTTGCCTTATTACTCAGTAAACACTTTTCAGCATGGAAGAGAATCCCTGAGGTCAGTGTGTGCAGGGTGGTGCGAGTCCATCCATCCGTCCGTGATTGTGTGTGTGTTTATGAGTCAATGTGAATATCCATGCACCCGTGCTGCACCGAGTAATTACATATAATCATCCAAAATGTTTATACTGTACAAATAGCCTAACTATGCTGAGTGAGTGGCTGTGTGGTACGGGTGTAGCTGGCGTTGTGAATGAGCCCGGACGCTCCGTGATTACCCAGGCTCTTGTCCAGGCTCAGATGCAGACAGAGAGCCTGCTAACACTCTTTATGACCACCATAGCCATACCACACTATACAACATATCATAAAGACATAGTGTATAATGTAATCATCATGGCTTATATAGAGGCCAGGGAAAGGAAGTGTTCTCCACCACATGTATACCTGTGCTCTGACGAGCTTCAACCACGGAACTGTTTTTCCAATTAGTCCAGTCACTTTTTTCAAACGATCCAGTTGTTTAACTCCCGATACTTATTAAAGCCAGCTGTCATACACACCTGCCAGATCTCTTTTTTATATTGCATACTAGACTGTGCAGTATGCTGGTGTCATTGCACGACTCTCATTTTGAACTTCCTCTCTAATTAGTGCCTGATGTATCATTTCCTGGCTGAAACATTAAGGTTTGTATTATTTCTATGATAATCAGAGAACATTATGTTGTTCTCAGATTAAATAAATGATACATGGAAAGTTTTTGGAATTCTAATTCTTTTTGTCTGTGCATTTTGTTTTGTTTTTGGTGGGTTTTTTTTAGCCACGCAAGCAGCATGACTCTGAGAAGGGCAATGTTGGTCCCCACTGAAATATCTCAGCAACCATTGGATGGATTTTATTGAATATCAATGGATCCCAGAGAATGAATCCTATGTATTTTTGTGATACCCCGAATTGTCATCTTGTGCCACCAGCAGGTCAGAGTTTTCATTTGTCCAGTGAAATATCTCATCATCTACTAGATGGACTGAAACGATACATTTTAAATTTGGTACAGGTATTTATGGTTTCCTCAGTATATACTGTAATCACTACACCACCACAGGTTAACATTTTAAGTTAAGTTCCAGTTCTTTAGTGTATGACCAAACTAAAGACATTTATTTTGTATTTAGTAGTAATTTGCTAATGTTAGCATGCCAACGAATGCTTAACTAAGAGGATGAACATGGTGAATATTATACCTAAACAAAATACAACACTATGTATTGTATAACATTATATATTTACACAATTTACAGCCATATTTAGCATTACAACAATTAAAGGTTATCTGAGGAACTGGCAAATGTTTGTTGACGTTAGCTTAGCTCTGTAGCTCAAGAGAGTACTGAGACAGAAACAAGTCTCAAATTAAATTTTCTCCTGATTTCTCCGTCTGAAAAATGGGTCTAGTATTTACTTTGGTAAGGGAACGGTCATGATTTGTGTTCACATTCACGTCTCCCATTGGAATCAATACACTTGGCACATTTCTGAGGCAAAATCCAGGGACATTTTCAGTTCAAAGGCGTAAAAACCTCCAACACTAAAATGGGGACACTGCCCTTACCATTCATTAAAGCAGTTTCGCTCACCCTATTTCTCCTAAATTGCAAAGGAACTGATTAACAATGAGGTTTTTTTTCCTCTGATCAAAGTAGCTGAGATCATGAACATCCATAAAATCAGCTGTGATAAACAGGTATCAGCCAGACACTTCACCCAATCTAAGGCCTCCTCCTTACACCAGATTATTTTCACAGGATTTGGGTAAGAGTTTGAAATGGAAAATGACACAGTTCATGTAGAATGACAACCTGGGGTCTATGGTTTTATAAAATATATGGTTTTAAGGACATCGCCTAACTAAACTGGATATACAGTAATATGTCGCCTACCTGTTTAGAACGACAGACTTTTTAAACATTTGGTACATCTAGATGCCATTGGAATATTATTCTGAAGATTGTTTAGCTCTAAGCATTTGAACAATGCTGACGTGACTGGGGGAAGACGTCTTGTCAGAGCAAATACAACTCAGCTCAAGAATAAAGACAATGAAGAGGTGGGTCTGTCACCACAGTAACACACAGTGACTTAGATAAGTGACTTTAATCTGACTATTGTTTTGGAAAAAGTAACACATTAGACTAGCTTACTGGTTACTAGACTTGTAGTTCTCGAGACCTATCTTTTTCGTGGTCTTGTCACGGCCTCGACAGTCTTTGGTCTCGGTCCAGTCATATCTTGACTACAAGTCTACTGGTTCCTGAAACAAAGTAGTCCGATTAGAGTAGCGTTACTAAGTAGGCTAACACGTTAGTGGCATCACTGGTCATCACTGACACTGACATGCTGGCACAAGTTTGTGATGAAAGGTTCATAATAAGTTTCTGGCTGTTTTATTAAATAACGAGTTGCCAACTATCTCTGAGGAGTGACACTGAAATGTCATAATGATAAAAGTGTGTGCCGTAGAGTAGAAGTAGAACTAAACAATTGCATCGCTGCTAATAATGTTAGCAACAGCTGTGGCTGACAGACAAACATCTGTTTTATCACACATATTATAGAAATTAAAATATCACATAGATGATAAACGGTAACACTTACAAGAACACCTTCGGTTCGCCTATCCAGTCGAGGATATTTCTACTGTGTGTACTTTAGCTGTCTGAATGGATGCATGAATCCCATGATAGAATCTCTCACCTGTAGCTGCCTCTCACAAAGGGAAAATAATATTCTATCACGCAGCTTTTCCACCAATCAAAATACCAGTAATATGGACATTCTGCCCTGTGATCTGGACTGGCACCACTTGTTCTGGCTTTAGCCTGTGCGAGTAGTAGAGTGTGCAACCATACGTGTCGTTTGTTCAACATTTTTTCCTACATTCCATTTTCAGTGAAAACTATGGACATCTCTAGGGAAAGCAGTAGCTGGGGACAGGTCACTGAAAACAGGGACTGGCCCCGGAAAACAGGGACTGTCCTGGTCATCCTATTTTAGTATCAATATCAACTATTCATATAAAGTCAAGGCACTCCGAGCCTTTTGATGTTTGTCTACATCTGTAATCTTTTTGCATCTTGATGTTATGCATCACTTGGTTTCCATGAGGCAGAATTAATACATTATAAACACTCATTAGTACATCTGAAATGATAAAAAAAGAGGTGAGGAGGTGTGTCCCTGGCTCTCAGAGGTAGAGAGTTCAGAGTGCCTTTTGAGGTCTGACCTGCATCTGGCAGAAAGTTAAAAGGGGGCTACGGGTCACCTAGTCCCGGATGTGGTGCGGGTAAGGGCATTTGTATCTTTGTATGTGTGTGTGTGCGCTAACAGAGGAGGAGGGGTTAGCACTTCTCGGTCTAGTTGCAGTGCTCTAACTCACGTCCATATTTCATATCTGCGGCTTTCAAACAAAAGCCGTATGTTGATACAATCTGCTGGCCAGCCAGCGGAAATGAGTGTTTGTGTGCTCACTAATGATGTTTCTATTTCTCTTTCTAATGCGATCCAGTTTTTTCCACTGAGCTCATTAGATTACTCCGTTTCATTTCTCAACATTACCACACATCTATTCTTCTCCGGGTGGAGAGTTTCATCATAGTCGCGTGATGATGAAGAACACTCTGAGTGAAGTTAAATCATGTCCTGTGATTCAGAATAAGTGATGCATCTGTTACTGTGAACAGATGATGTTACCAGTGATCTGTAGGCAAGGCTGTGTGATTTTTTGTTTACCAGAAACTCTTGTTCAGAGTGGGTTCACTTGACTATGTAAGGATGAAACCTGTGAATTTGTGATTTCCAGAGATATCAGCATTAAGGATGGATAAATGGGGATAACACGCTCATTTTTGTAGCTGTACAGGCCATTCATATCCCATTCAGGCTTTACAACAACTGTGCATCCATGTACAGGACAAGCAAACCTGCGGTGGCCTCACACACTGGTGGTCTCGGCTGTGTTTGTTCTCTGACGGAACTGATATTTGGCATCCTCTCCATGTTCACAAACTCACTGTTAGGAGTGTTACTGTACAGATGTCATCCCCCCTCCTTCACCCACAACACTCCAGCCTCCTCATCCATCCTCTGCCGGTGTGCTGCAGGCGGACGCAGGTCCTGGAGCTTCAGCAGCCGGCCGGTCCTCCCATCAATGCCTCCTTTAAGGGTCAGTGGAGCAGGGCTGCAGCACAGACCACCTTTATCTAGCACTCTCAGGACACTCATTCATACACCAGAGAGGGGGAGCTATCTGCAGAAACACACACACACACACACACACACACACACACACACACACACACACACACACACACACACACACACACTGAGCAAAGCTTGTGTATGTGTGTACTTGCTTACTCAAACACCATCGGGGAGCGAAAAAATACACCTCCTGCACTCATTTGCCGACTCCGTATGTGCATCTCTGTCTGTGTTTTGCATCTGGGACTATGCATACACACACCTCTGTTTACTGTAAATAAAGATAGATTTCATTTTATAAACAAACGCATGTTTATTTGAATGATCAATCTCAAACTTCTGCTTGTGTGAAGCCATTCAGGAGTTAGAGATTTTTTCAGTGAGTGCCATGCGGCAGCTTCTCCAACAGCAGATACAAAGTCACGTTAATAATAGAGACATTTGTATTTAAAATATTGTGTGAAGTTGGACACACACACACACACACACACACACACACACACACACACACACACACACACACACACACACACACACACACACACACACACACACACACACACACACACACACATACAAATACCTTAGTTGTTACTGTAGCTAGTGAAACTAAACTAACAATCTCTTATTTAAAATGATGAGTCACCTTATAGACACACAATCTGAATGGCCTCAAATCACCCTGAGCCCAACAAAACAGCGGATGTTACTAGTAAGGGAAAACTGTGTCCTGATACAATGAAAGTTTTTATTTTTTATTTGTTTTTTTGTTACCATACTCATTCTGAAACAGTGCTTCTTTGGTCACATTACATAGAGATCTGCCATGAGTTGAGATGCTAAACTGCAACAAAGAACAAGACTATTTCCACACACTCCACTAGCAATACTGTGCACTAAAAACTGAATACAAGCGTTAACCAGAAACCAGTGGCACCTGATTAGCGAGGTCAAGCGTGGGCTGACAGCGACTAATTCCGCATCTTGGAGCTCTATAATAAACTGTCAATAATGAACCTAATGACAGCTGGTGAGCCATTAGACCTTGAAGTGTGTAAACTGCTGGACTTCAAAATCGCAATCAGCTCACACTCCTGCTTGTGAGTCACTATAGTACAATACATCCGTTATTTACCCAGACCTTATGCAACATTTCCAAGATAGTCTATTTTGGAAACCTCCTAACCCCATTTACGGAAAGTGAGGCCTGCACAAAGTCACAAGCGTCTCATCAGAGAAAGTGCAACAATAACTGTTTTTTTCTCTCACAGTAATGTGATCATGATTTACAATATTATGTATTTTGAGTTTAAGAGGGCATTTCCTCTTCCACTAACCCACCAAACCTCCAGTCACACTTACTGATTGAAATGTCCATTTCCCGTTTCCATGTGACATATGTAGTTTAAGACGATAATAGTGGCAAATAACTACTTAAAATTAATTGATGGCTACAGACTGAGGCTGCATGTCCCAGGCAAAAATCAGCCTCCTCACCAGTTGATGATCCATGTAGAAGACAAAAAAAAAAAGCAATGTTCTTGTATTGCAGCACAGAGTTAGTCCTATAATTGTATTATAATATTTCAAATAGAACGTTGCTCTTTCAGGATGAGGACTAACTGCTGTGTATGGGAAATGAAACGTTATCTTGTGTAACATTGCTTGGGCTGCTGGAGTTACAACTTCTTCTACATTCAGAGAATATCAGGAGCCGCTATCTTTTAGAGCAGATAAACACACAGTTTAAAGAATTCTTTACTCTTTTGTTCTTGGAAAGATTAAAAAGACCCCCCTCTCAAGTCTTTAAATGCAAGGTATCACTTTGACAGAACCACTTGCACACTGCTGCGGAAAAACCCAAAGCTTGACAGGCCTGCCATGCCTAGTTACGGTTGCTAAGCTAAGATCGAAGTTTGCTGTCCGGGGGAGTTTAACGGACCGTCGGTTCCCGCTGGAGGCATTCTCAACCACATATTGCTGAAATAATATTGATGGGAGGGCACATCATACCCTCCTCGCCTCATATCCACACAGAAATCCCCAGGGACTCCTGCTCTCTAGAGGAAATGAGAGGTTTAGATCTCTCTGCTGATAAAGCAGCAAACCTGTCACTGTGTGTTTACAAAGCGGCACGTTCTTGCTGCTTCTCAGCGCCGTCGACCGGGCCAGAACTTCCAATTTAAGTCCTCTGCCGCTGCTGCTGCTTATTAGAGGAGTGTTAGATAAACTGTGAAAAAGAAGTTGTTTTCTATTTTTTCTTTCATTCCTGGAGAAGTGTATGAAGTCATTCATTACTGGTCAGAGTGTTTGAGCCGCTCTTTGGGCTCTGCATTAATTCCCTGTCAAACATCTTGGCATGTGAATTCATATTCATAGAAGTAGTTTCCAGCACTGAAGTTGAAATTTACTGACGGGGTTACTTTACTTCCTTGTGAAAGTCTTTCCAGAAGAGGTGAGGTTGTCAGAGCAACTGATGCCAGGAGGCAAAATGTGTGAAGACTTTGTGTGAGAGAAATAAGTCGAGCTGAACAGGATACAACCACAGCTGCATCAAAAAGAAAGTCTTTCTTGATAGGGTATCCTTCCATGATTGTTGCCAGATACAATGAATTTTCATTTACCAATTTGTATGAACAAATATTAGCATGCATGTATTGTTGAGGCCATACTAAAAAAATATTCTCTGAGTGTATTTTCTGTGCTCTTATAAATTTCACATGCACTAATTCATATTTTTATATTACCAGTGGATCAAACTATGTGTAATATGAAAGGGGTTGCTTATATTGATGAACCCGAAAAAATAATTATTCCCCGCCATGGGCATCTGGGGTTTCACTCCTGTCCTGCTCTACTCACAGTTGCAACACAGACCTAGATTCTTACGTAAAGATCACTGTGTTCACGCATGTACTGTATGTAACATGATGAGAAAAACAGGTGGTCACGTTGCTGCTCTGCAGCAGGTTAAATAAGACCGCAGGGCGACTTTGTCTAAGCACAGTACGATACAACTGGGCCTCACACACTTAAACACACACACACATGCTGTACTGTAGTTATAGACTAATACCATAAGCCTTTACTCTGCAAACAGAAACTGTACACATGACAAAATGTACACAGAATACTCTGTTATGACAAATGAAAGGAGGTGCCAGGAATTAAATCATAATGAATAAATGATCAGATTCAAGACAAATATAATGTATAACATATTATAATTGATATTTTAAGAGATTTGCGGACATACTAAGTGAGATTTGTATTAAGGACTAATAAACAAAAACACTAGGTTCCCTCTCCAAACACAAACACAAACACAAACACATATACATAGCAGTATTAAATCCCCAACAGTGAGACAGCATGTTAAAGAGTTTAAATTCCTCCCTCTTGCCCCTGGGTGTATACACAGAGGAATCTCAGGCCCATCCAATAAAACAGAGTGTGTTTGTACGACTCCTGACCACTGAGGGCTGCTTTTCACATTACCAAATACTGTACATTCCTCCAAATGGTAAACACATCCCTGTCCTGCACACACACTCACAAACACAAGCTGAAATATGGCTGTTTGTGTGTGTGTGTGTGTGTGTGTGTGGTTGTGTGAACATAAATCTGGTGAGTCAGAGGGCTGATGTTATAACGGTGGTAGTGACCGGCAAATGAGTGTGTGTGAGCATGTATGTGTGTGTCATTAGCGTCAAACACCGCCAACCTCACAATAGAAGCCAGGTAGTGAACAGCTGGAACCAGAAAAAAACATCTGTCAGTCGCGTCAAACGCACTCCTACTGTCTCTATCCCGTCTGTGTGTGTGTTTCAGTCTGAGCGTTTGTCTGTGTAGACGGGCTGTATGACTGCGCAGCCATCAGCATGACCTCAGTGTTAACCTCAGACACCCCTCCAGCCCCTCACCCCGCCCGAGCCTCACAAGTGCAAGACCTCAGAGGTCTCGAGGGTAAAGTCATATCTGCCCTCGGCCAACAATACTGTTATCAGCCGGACTGTTTGGTTTCTGTTGGAAAAGAGAGCATGCTCCTGGCAGCTAACGGTGCGACTCAAAAGGAAGTAGTTGTGAATAAATAACTGGGAGATTCTGATAGGGCAGTCTGTTACAGCAGCTTTGGAGATCGATCAGTTAGCATCTACATTTTGACCTGTTTTAGCAGCACTGCAGCAGGTAGAGAAAAGAATCTGGATCTTAACTGCTGTGCAAAAGTCGACTCCGTGTCAATTTTGAGATGACAACGATGGGGCAGACTTGGCATCCAATATATTTTCCAGTGTTCACCAAGCCCAAACCACAGTGACTTCCTGGTTGATCCAGTAAGGAAGTGCCAAAAACTGCAGTTCTCTGAGTGTCCACTACGGTAGTTTGCACAATAGAGCAGTTTCTCATTGACCCCCATGTTAAACAGGCCGTTTTCACAGCATAATTAAACCTGTTTAAGGCCTGGTACCAAAAAAACATTCTAGTCTGTATGTTTAGGTCAGCTGAGATCGGCTCCAGCACCCCCCGCGACCCCGACCCCGGGATAAGCGGTTGAAGATGAATGAATGAAGATGAATGAATGTTTAGGTCATATCTCCATGACAACACTGAGGGGGGTGATTTTTTTGTACCAGGCTAGTTTTTATTTTATTGGAGGTAAAAGTTTATGAATAATTAGGCGTGCGGCCTCTTGAGTGACAGCTAGCTGCTGGCCCTCACTTCTCCTCAAAGGTAAACGTCAGCCAGATGGACGTATCTCCCTCTCCCCAACGTCACATACATGCCCTTTTTTGTTAAGAGGAAATGAGGCGGAGTCAAAAGTCTGACAAGATGGCGACTCCCGTAGGCGAGTACGATTGGATCAAGTTGAGAGAACGGACCCCTGACTGGTATGCTACGTCCATTTTTTATACAGTCTATGGTGTACACACAAGCTCATTTTAAATTCAGCACAAATAAAAAAATAAATGAAATGGAGGAACAGTTGATCAATATTTTATCAATTACACGTTATTATACAGCTCTGTATGACGACAGGGAGGTTAATAGAAAACAGCTAACTTGACAGAGGGTTGCACAGGCAGTTGGTGTTCCTCGTCTTTTTTTTTAGATATGTACTGTATATTTTTATTTTTAGTAGTATTGAAGTAGCATTGTAGCTATGACAACTAGCTGGATGCCTGCAAGTTTGAGTATAAAGCTAACTTAATAGTTTGCGATAGGCCAGATAGAAACTGATAGAAACGTATGAACACAATGTGCCACAAAAAGTGTACACCATCGGGACCATGTTGTGGTGACACAATTCTACTTGGAATCCGCTCCATGTGACCGCCATAGCTGAGTTAGAATTGAGGAAGCTGCCTGTGAAAAAGCCGCGTGAGTTAGCCATTTTTTCAGGTAAATCTAATTGGGACAACACTTTTATAAGAGATAAGTCCATTTCAAGATTATTTTATCCTTATTATTTTTTTTTAAATGTAGTCTTTTTTTCCTGCTCTTTTTTTTAAAATGAAAATTCAATGTAACATGGATGATAATGTAAGAGGTCCCAAACCTGACTTGAACCCAGTAGGTCAACTGAACCATTGCAGAAAGGCGCACTGGTGAGTGAATTGATTATCCAGCAAATAAGGCTGTCTCCACGTATCACATGCTGGTTCACACAGTTGAGCTCTCTTATGGCTCAATAACGTCACCGTGTATTCAACTGCTCTGTGAAAACAACACCACATCCATTCAGTCTTTATCAGTGCATCAACAGTCAGGGGAACACATGGCTTCCCCCACTGTGCTGTGTTCACTATCATATTTCCCTCTCTTATTCCTTTTACAAGAACGGTTCTATGTAGTAGGCCTACTAGAAAAAATAACTTTTTTTTTTAGAAAAGGCCAGTTTCACAAGTTATTCAAAAAACAGATTAAGGGTTATCCTAGATTCACATAGAACCACTCGCAAAACCAAAGAACCACTGAAGAGATGTTTCCAATGTTCATTTTTATCTCTGGTTTGAATTGTTTTCAGTTGCGTGGGTACAAAAAGTCTGACTTTCAGACAGTTCAGGAGCCATGGGTTGAGGGTGGATGTCTTGCTATTTGCCGCCCTTCTACCTATTATTTTTGCCCAGGGTAAGTGTGTGTGCTTTTTAGGGCGCATGACTTTAAATGACTATTTTTGTTGGTTTTGGTTGAGCGCAGCCTGTGTGTGTAAGAGGGACAGAATATGTGTTTGCCTTGTGTGGTTTTCCTCTGGCTGCCTCAGGCTTGCCTCAGCATCCTTCACCATCATTTCAGCCAGCAAAACAGGAGGAAATCCAAGAGAAAGAGACATTTTCTGTATATTTAATGTATAGAGAAGTCTATCTGATTTAATTACACTCTAGGAGACATATTTGTTCATTAGCTATCTAGTACAGCCATGTGCACATGGAAAAATTTAGACTTCATGACTTTCTGCCAAAAAGCCTTTAGGAATGCTAATTTAAGTGTTGTAAGTGTTTTATACTGATACATCTTAACATTATAAGATAGCCTAATGTCAAATTGTTGGCTAAATAGGATACTGTGGTATGGTTTTGCTGATAACTGTTAACTAACATATCTTGTAGATGCTAGCTGTACACATCGCTAGCACTTCTTAGGCTATTACTCCTAGCCATGTTTGTACAGTAACAAGTGTTATATAAAATGCTAACTTTATCAGCCAGCTCGCTTAGCCTACCAGCTAGTTAGCTAACAAAGTCACAAGTCAGTTGTTGTCTAAGCAAGTTAGCTTACAACTACATGTAAACAAGCTGCATCTGATTTCTGGAGTATAGACTTAATCAGGCTTAAACAAAATCTGAAGTTTTTTTATTTTAATAAAAGTTTATTTTAATGTCTTGGTTTTTATTTACCTAAATGATGCATCCAATTCTGAAACTGAATGATATCGCTTGTGATGCAATTCCAAGCCTCTGCGCAACCAATAATCTGATAATGCATGATATTATATTAGTTGCTATATATTTTTTTTGGCAATTAATTTGATATTCAAAAATAAAACATTTGAAATCTAGAGCTTGACCCTTTCACAGTTGAAACACATCCTGGTTCTCTGAAGTCACTGGTGTGGCAACACTTTGCCTTCCCCATGAGTTATGTAAACAAACAACAGACTGTAAAGCATTCATGGGGAATTCAGGTGCATCTCGTACACTGTCTCTCATTCTGGCATAGCTGTCAGCGCAGGAAAAAAAAAAGAGTTTAAATAAAAAATGTAATTGAGTTGTGAGGTTAAAGTCAAAAGTCAAATCAGATCATAGATTTGTAGAATAGTGGCACTCCTAATTGCAGTAAGGTAACAGATCTGAGAGAGGGGGAGAGCAAGCCTCGAACAGGTTTAGGGTTACTGAGGTGACACCCACAGTCTCTCCCAGCAGGTGGGAAAGAGGCCTGGTGTGTTTGTGTTTGTGCATGTGTGTGTGTGTGTTAGGGGTCGGGGAGGTCAGTGGGTGGTTGCCTGGATTCCTTCATGCTAGTATTTAGCTAGGCTGCTGCAGACCCTGTGTTTTTAACCATGACAGCTGCTAATCTCTTGTCCCGACGGCCCTGTGACAACTTGTTGGACTGGAAATAGAAGTGTATGTGCATATGCTTGTGTGTGCATGTGAAATGTTGTCCTTCGTTTGAACGTGAACTAAGTAGGCTGACACAGCAAAGTCCTCTTAAATAGTGTGGTGATATATTAGCCTTTCCCTTGGTATAATACACGTGATCAATGTGAACTAATGTCAACAAGAGGATAGAGACACAGAACAGATGACTTACAGTAAAATGCTCGCTCTCCTACCGGTGCAGTTACTTTGTGTCTTTCAAAACAAGTTGCGTCTTTCTCTTTTCTTAGCCTTCTGATAACCAGTGGAAGTGGCCTCGTGCAGCCCTTTATGTTGACATCATGCTCAACATTAATCCAGACATCCAAAATGTAATCTCATTAGTATGACTATGATTAGTATGACTCAGTATGACTTTCAATAACACTGCTAGGAAAAAGCAAGGTAAACAGCCTCTCAGTTTGTGTACTGCATGTACATAAGACCTATATTGTAGTATTGTAGTATATGCTGTACGCTAATATTATAATAATATAAGGCCATACAGATTGAGCATAGCACTGTTAGCTTCACATGCTTCTTTCTCTAGGTGTAAAAATAACACATGGGAGCAGACAATACAAAAAGAGATATTAAAAAATTGTTTTTAAGGCTATGCAGTGTTGTATAATGATTAGAATTCAACTTACATGTAATGAAATGCTTATATTTAGGTGGATGAAAATTCTAATAATCAGTCATCAAGATTCCCAAAGCTTTAAACCCCTGTAGCTCTTTTAATGGTTCCAGTTCCAGAAGTGATTTACTCATTCATCTACTCCGTTGACATTTCAGAAAAAAATCCTTATACACAGAGTTTAATGCTTGAACCAAGCCGACCAACTACGTGACGAATCGTGACCATAAAACATTGGATTGGGTGCAAAAACAAATTTGTAGAGCGGAAGAAAAGCAAGATTATACCTTTGATAAGACTGTGTTCATTACGACCGTGGAGGTAAGTGGTAGCAGCTCACCCGCCATCGCTAAAAAACAGGGACATCTGGTCAACTTAGGAAAAAGGTCTAAGCTAACTCAGTAAGCAAGCATGTTAGCTTAGCTCAGTAGCTAATGGGACTATAAGTCACACAGTTTAGATCAATCAATCAATCAAGCAATCAATCAATCAATCAATCAATCAAAAGATATATCTGTACCATTGACTGTCTGCAAACCAGTCTTCTTTTGTGGAGCAGGTTTTACTCGGATAAAGGAAGGTTAAGTGGATGGCACAGCTAGAAACTACTGTATGTTAGCCTCCTCTAGGCTAGGAAGCTTGCTACTGGTCACTGATGCAAATTTGTATTTCAGTCAATGCTTGACATTAAATAATCTTAAATGAAGTAATGAATAAAAAACAAAAACCGATTGAGGGTGGAATGACACTGGGGAGTGGGTTTGGGGTATGTTTCTATGATATAAGTATTTCTAAAAACCTTCCTTCTTTAGCTCATTATTGGACATCCTTCACAAATAAATTACTTTGTAAGTTTCTGACTTCAGAACAGTTTAGGTCTGTTCTCACAAGACGCCGCAGGTAGCACCATGCCTTGCTTCGTTTGTGAGAGTTTTCAACATGAACATGCCTGAGGTAAGTAGCTAGCTGAGAGACACTAGACTAAGGCCCTTGTAGTAATACATCATTCATGTCTTAGATAACATCTACATTCCCTGGCAAACATCCAAATTAAAACTCACTGACACAGTTACTTAACTGTGCCGCTATGCAGTTCACCAATCTACGACACAGTCAAAGGTAGGACTATTCCAGCTCTTTTCCCACAATACTGTTTTTGATGTCTTTGTGTGCTTGTTCAGCACACAACATAATGACAGCCTAAGTGTTTATATGTATGTCCCTCTCCTGCAGTCTCTCTGTTACTAAGTGAGTGACATGGGTGGGGTGACTGAGTTCAGCTTGCGTGTGTGTGTGTGTGTGTGTGTGTGTGTGTGTGTGTGTGTGTGTGTGTGTGTGTGTGTGTGTGTGTGTGTGTGTGTGTGTGTGTGTGTGTGTGTGTGTGTGAGAGAGAGAAAGAGGGAGAGAGAGAGAAAGAGAGAGAGGGCGGGAGGAAGATGGAGATAGACAGAATAACCGGGGTCGGCTGACCACAGAGGAATTCTCCCTGCAGGACTTAGGCCCACAGCTGATCGCAGCACATGGTAATTAGTTTACCTCAGTGCACGCACACACACACACACACACACACACACACACACACACACACACACACACACACACACACACACACACACACACACACACACACACACACACACACACACACACACACGCGTGCGGGCACACACACGCGCGGGCACACACACTAGAACACTACCATATATAAAACAAAAACAGATTTTGCACAAATAACATTTATAGACTTTCCTGAAACCCATCAGAAGTTGTACGTGACTGGTCCCTCTTGCACAACTATTGTTGACTTGCACACACTTCAGTCTGTCTCTGTACTTGGAGAACATGGGGGTGCAGTCAAATGACATAGGACTTTGTCACACACATGACATTGCAGTGTGCAAGTGGGTCAGTCAGTATTTGCAAAGCGCACAGTGTTTGTTTTAACATGTGTGGAAACCAGATGGGTGGAGTCACCCAAAGCAGGTCAGTCCAGGACACTTGGTGTTAAACACAGTCAATGTTAGAAAAGTACACAAAGTCAAGGACTTCTTGCTGGCATTGTTTTTGAATCCAAGTTTGATTCTTGGAACACATTTTTAAGTATCGCAGGACAACATTTTGGACTACTACTTCTACTACTTCTACTACTCCTACTAATTCTACTACTACTACTACTACTACTACTACTACTACTCCTACTACTACTCCTACTAATTCTACTACTACTACTCCTACTAATTCTACTTCTACTACTACTACTACTACTACTACTACTCCTACTACTCCTACTACTCCTACTACTACTCCTACTAATTCTACTACTACTACTACTACTAATTCTACTTCTACTACTCCTACTAATTCTACTTCTACTTCTACTACTCCTACTAATTCTACTTCTACTACTCCTACTAATTCTACTTCTACTACTCCTACTAATTCTACTACTACTACTCCTACTACTACTCCTACTAATTCTACTACTACTACTCCTACTAATTCTACTTCTACTACTCCTACTAATTCTACTACTACTCCTACTACTACTCCTACTACTACTCCTACTACTACTCCTACTAATTCTACTACTACTACTCCTACTAGTTCTACTACTACTACTCCTACTAATTCTACTACTACTACTACTACTCCTCCTACTACTACTCCTACTAATTCTACTACTACTACTCCTACTAATTCTACTACTACTACTACTACTACTACTACTCCTACTACTACTCCTACTAATTCTACTACTACTACTCCAACTAATTCTACTACTACTACTACTACTACTACTACCACTACTACTACTACTACTACTACTACTACTACTACTACTACTACTACTACTACTACTACTACTACTACTACCTTTACTAATTCTACCACTACTACTCCTACTAATTCTACTGCTACTACTACTACACCTTCTACTACTACTCCTACTACTTCTACTACTACTACTCCTACTACTACTTCTTCTACCACTTCTCCTCCTACTACTAATATTTCTTATAGTCCTACTGCTACTACCACCCCTCGTCTACTACTACTACTACTACTACCACTACTCCTCCTCCTCCTCCTCCTCTTACTACTATGATTATCCTACTCGTACTACTCCTACTACTACTACTGCTACTACTACTACTACTACTACTACCACTACTCCTACTCCTCCTCCTCCTCCTCTTACTACTATGATTATCCTACTACTACTACTCCTACTACTACTACTACTTCTCCTACCACTTCTCCTACTCCTACTACCCCTACTCCTACTACTGCCACTACTCCTATTACTCCTACTACTACCCCTACTCCTACTACTACTGCCACTACTCCTTCTACCACTACTCCTACTCCTACTACACCTTCTACTACTACTTCTACTACTACTACCACTACTCCTACTACTCTTACTACTACTACCACTACTCCTATTACTCCTATTACTCCTACTACTACCCCTACTCCTACTACTACTACCACTACTCCTCCTACCACTACTCCTCCTCCTCCTCCTCCTACTACTACTACTCCTACTACTACTTCTTCTACCACTTCACCTCCTCCTACTACTATTACTTATAGTCCTACTGCTACTACTACTCATACTACTACTACTACTACTACCACTACTCCTACTCCTCATCCTACTACTATGACACTCCTACTACTACTACTCCTACTCCTACTACTACTACTTCTCCTACCACTACTCCTACTACTTATACTTCTACTCCTACTCCTACTACTACTACTACTAGTAGAGTCTGTATCAGATTAGAATTACATCAGGTTCACAGTCACAGTGCCTTATCAGCAGCTTTCAACATAATGGTTGGATGATTATGATGTACTGTGGTAAATATAATTCTATATTCTCCTTAATAATAATAACAGTTTTTCTTTTACCCTTGTGTTATTGTTGGTGCCATTGTCGCAAAGACAACCAGATAGAGCTAACATTACCAACAACACAGGACATACTCCATTTGTTTCCAAATTAACTGAACATGGAGAAGATGATACATGTTTATATTGCTTATATTGTTAGCAAGATGGCTAGCAACATGGCTAGCTGTCCAAAGTGAGACACTGTAAGTATCCTATTTTGTTCGGGTAAAATTCAAATAAGTCCAGACACAGCTCAAGCGCTTTCCTCTTCCTTTGTGCGGGAAAGTGAGTTGTCATCTTGGCAGGAATTCGTAGCCTCCTGGACATTTAAAGCGAGGCTCACAGAGAACCAATCTAAACGCCGGCGGTGTCATTGTTCTGTAGCCATTACATTGTGAAATCAATATTTACTTCTTATTGCCAAGTTAAAACAGAAAAGTTACGCATTGGCACTTTAAATACTTTATTGCATTTACAGTATTTAATCAGTATAACAAGTAACAATAATCAGATTAGGGTCACAACTGATGATTATATGATTAATCGATGAATCCGTCAGTTAATTAAGGGTAAATCGATCCATTTTTTAGTGTAGGAAATTTCAAGAAATTGTGAGAAATGCCCATTACATGTTCCCAGAGTCTTCAAATGTCTCGTAGAAATTTTTTTTAATTCAACATCTTAACTTCTGAGCTTGAACAAGCAAATATTTTTAGGACAAAAATCAACTTAAATGATGAATTGGACTATTTCATCTGACATCTCTATGTTTCACTCTGCATACATCTACTGCACATGATCTGAATGGTTATGTAAAGGTACTGTTTGTGCTGAAACTTGCATATGTACCTCTCTGTGTGACACGTAATGTCTGGTATCGAGGTGTTCACCATCATATGACCGGATCACAGTGCTATAAAAACACAGCCACATGATCTATGTACACACACACACACACACACACACACACACACACACGCGC
This sequence comes from Echiichthys vipera, assembly GCF_963691815.1. Classification (NCBI taxonomy): domain Eukaryota; kingdom Metazoa; phylum Chordata; class Actinopteri; order Perciformes; family Trachinidae; genus Echiichthys; species Echiichthys vipera. Next base: position 7,940,070 of record NC_139836.1, on the reverse strand, counting down.
ACACACACACACACACACACACACACACACACACACACACATATGCACACACACACACGCAAACTGGTTCAATAGGAAACATCACTCCACCTCATTCTCTCTTGACTTTTTAGACCGCACCCGCTTTCGAGTTGGACGTCATGGCCACCTTGACTCCACCCTCCTTTCCTCATGGTGTTGGCTAATTAATCATGAGACTGTGGAAACACATGAGAAGAAGGGAGAGAGCTGGGAGAGAGGGGAAGAGATGGAGAAAGGGAGACACACATGAATAAAGAAACACGTAGATAGACGTAGAAAAAAGATGGAAAGAGAAGGGGAAGTCCACCACTTAGGGATTGAGTTAATTTACTTTATTGAATAACTGCTGACATCCATTTTTCAATTACTGTTAAAACTCCACGGAACCAGGGTCTGTGACTTTTGAGAAATGTTTCTTAATTTTGTGTGTGTGTGTGTGTGTGTGTGTGTGTGTGTGTGTGTGTGTGTGTGTGTGTTTGTTATGGCATGAATGAAGATTTCTGAGCAAAATTCATTAATTCAAATCTTTTTTGATGAATGTAACAATAGTAATAATAACAATTTGACACTCGGGCTTATTTACAACACAAGCTACCACAGCTCCAAACCAAGGGAGAAAAATGATGTCATTAATTCCTTGTGACCTACTCCATGTTACTGCTTACGTTTACTGTCTGCCCACAGTTCATGCTGCTCATATGAAAGTTACTGTTCAATCCCATCCATACAGGGCAGTGCAGGAGCCTCTCCTTGCTGTATCCTGTGACAAGCCACTTCATGATGCATCTCACTTTGCTTATTGCACGGCCTTGTTGCATACTCGTTTCTAATTGATCAATCACGGCATTCTGCTGCCTGTTATTTTATAACAGACCATTGCTATGTAAAGCACGCCACTGCTAAGGACACAGTCACTGTGCAGAAAAAAGTCCAGTGAATGTAATGTCAGCTGTTGCAACAAACAAAACTAGCTTTCCGTTACTCTTTGTAATATTAATTTAAATAGCCTACATTTAGAGAGCATAAAACTTTTAATTCATAGTTGAGAGAGAGAGAGAGAGAGAGAGAGAGAGAGAGAGAGAGAGAGAGAGAGAGAGAGAGAGAGAGAGAGAGAGAGAGAGAGAGAGAGAGAGAGAGAGAGAGATTAAAAAAACACTGAACATGGGCTATGGCAGTGTTTAAAGACTGCTTGATGAACAGTCTTTGACAGTTACAGTGATCATGCCAACGGTCTAAATTTTACGAACGCAATGAAATATTTCAAAAAAAAAAAATCAAACTGCTGATTTCTTCACTAAGTAGCCGAATAATAAGCAGCTATAGAAATCGAGCTTTGTCCTCCTGATCATCCTGTTCAGGGTTCCATTCACAATAATGACCGGCTCACTCTACATTATTCATTGCAAAACACAAATCCTGGGGAAATTAAAGCAAAGCTAATCGACCCATTTATATACCCTTGACATGTCAGTGTATCCAACACCAGCAAGGAGTTTTGAATCCAGTGTAGTTTAAGAGGAAGATTAAAGAACAGACATGAAGGCACTTGGGCTCACTAAATGACGTTTTAAATATTAAGTTTGAATTATTTATTATTGCTAACAACACGCAATTGAATTTGTCTTTCACTGTGACTAAAAGACAGACATCACTTCAACATTCACGTTACTCTTATTACAGTGTGTGTCACGCACCCTGACCGTTGGCCTTTTTGACCTACAAACTAAGCTAACATGACCTGACTGATAGTCTTCTGATACAATCACACACTGCTGTAGGACTGCTGCTCATCTGATGTGCTGCTCAGACAACATTGACCACCCCTTCAGAGTGACCCCGAAGTGCTCCCTGGAGACACCAAAGGAAGTGAAAGAAAAGGAACTGTGTATGTGTGTGAGTGAACAATGGGAACAGAATTATTCAACGTCAGGGGTCAGTTGGTGAGTGTTTGTGGTAATAGTGTCATATGATTGCATGAGTCCATTTTAGTGCTTCCACATAAGCCTTCTGGCAATATGGCTACAAATGCTTTTTGAAAAAATTGGACCACATTTGGCTTCTTACAGTCATGTTTTGAGGCATCTTAATATCATGTGAATCAATGAATTCCTTCATTCTTTATCCTTATCCCGCCCATTTCCAAAGTGACCTATTTCTAAAGTGACCCATTGACCAGTTTTTCTATACATGTATCTATGCAAATGGTAAATCTGCATGTGAAACCATGTGGGGACTAAGAGTTTTAACCCTGAAAGTTCTGACTCATATTAGCCCACTAGGGAGCTAACCTTTTCGTGCATTTGCAGCTCTGCTGAGAAGAACCCTTTTATCTCTCTCTTCTCAGAGATCCTTGAAGGCTTTATTTGAATCTGCATTCAGAAGAGTCAAACTGAAAAGGGCTCTTGTGATATAAGCCGTTCGTCTAATCTGCCCCCTGAAGAACCTGCTCTCTGACTCAGACTCTGGTTTCTCACTCATTCGTGCTTGCACGCAACAATACATAGTGATTATCCTTGTCAAACAGATGGCTTTTCTATGTTTTTTGAGTAATTGAAAACATCTACAGTATGTTTTCACTACACTGACTGAGGAGACAAAACTAGAAAGATATGACCAAAGCTTTCTGGGTTTCTGCTTTAAGGGAATTTGTGATAATACTGATGATTAATAATAACACAGGCATACATATTCGTGTATATGTTGGTTCCTGTATGTGGGTGACAAGTTTGTACGTATGCAGGTATTTGCTTGTGGTGAAAACTAATACTGGTACAACATACTTGTTGTTTAGGATACTTGAGTATTGCCGTTTTACTTTACACTTCTACCCCAGTAGATTTTAGGAGAGTGTAGCTGAGAGTCTACTACATTTACATTACAGCAAGCTTCTAGTGACTTCGAAGGTGAAGATTTTACATACAAAACATGTGATCAGATGCATTCTCCTAAAAATGACATTCTCATGATACACTGTCAGTGTCCCATATGAAACCAAGTCAACTTTGACTTATTTGAACTGACATATGTAACTTGTAATACAATATAAAAGAAAATATGTTTTCTTTAAAACACAATGGAAAATAAGCCTGTGAATATTCTCATTTGTGCCCATTTGTGCCCCTTTGTGGGCACAAAGGGTTCCAGTTACATCATCGGCCTTGTGCACACCCTCACTAGAGGTTAAATACCTGGATCTCCACACCAGACCTTTGGACCAGTCCCAGCCTGGTCAGTTGTGTACATGAACTGATGAAGCCTCTTGGATGAGAGGTGAAATGTCTTCCTAGACAAATAACCAAGTTCAGTTGTTTTGGACTTAAACTTCTTTGGGGATAACAATGGAAAATGCAGTTTAGTTGTATGGGAACATAAAGGTTGGCATTCTGATGCATTATTAAAGCGGGCCTATTTAACTTTTGCTGAAAAGTGGCCACAAGAGACACTAATTACTAATTAGAATAATTCTTGAATGCTAAACTGTAGCATTAGTCAGGAAAAAGAGTCAGAAACACTGACTCCCAAAGGTTTGCTAACATAAGCTAACAATATGCTACATACGCTACTGGTCATACCAGACCAAGTAATGCTGTCGCAACAAAACTTTGATCCAATGTCAAAGCTGTACTGATGATAGCATTATCAAAAAAGCAAGCTGGGAAGCTAATCTGATCACTAGGAACTCCTGATCATTCTCTTGTTTTCCTTCAGTGTCTTTCCTTTTTGGTCTGGTCTCTGTATGCATAAAAAGTGAATTCATACAGTCTCAGGATACACACACATTCTAATTAAGTTGTCACATAACGTGTAACCGTATACAGTAAGGTGTTAAAATTAGCTCCACCTCAATTGATTAGCTCAATCATCTGTGGTCTTATAATTCTGCTCACACTTTAATCAGTAATAAAAAAATAATACAATAATATTACACATACTGTATAATAGTAAAAATACGCATCCTGGAAGAGGTATTTTTACACATTTACTACTTTAACTTTTTAAGTTAATTTATTGCTAAGTGTTCTGTACATCGAAGACCAACAAAAGGATTAAATACAGGTATTTTTCAGCTAATGCACTATTTTGACTTGTGCGTAGACTACACTTGCAACAGTCCATTTCTATTAAGATTAGATAAAGCTTCACTAAAATTGAATGAGGATTACCAATGCTTATGAAGACAAATAACAAGGACTGAAGATAAGTAAACTCTTTAATACTCATACGGGGAAGATAAGACCCACACATTTACAAGACGAGAGCATGTGGTGTCATCAGCTCTTACATAATACAGCCTCCAGGTTGGTGATGGAGTAATACATTTTGAGCTGACTGTGGCTTTCCAACCAGCAACTGTTTGACTCAGTAAAAACAAAAATACTGGACAAACTACATTTCAAAATAATGCACAGAAATATGTGCAATTGTGGCTATCAACTTAGTGTGTGTGTGTGTGTGTGTGTGTGTGTGTGTGTGAGTGAGGAGGATTTTATACAATTCTCGGTTCATATTTCCTGTATTTCCTTTTACTGTGTCCGTGTTGTGGCTACAGAGGCCCATTTATGACAGAAAGCCCTGGGGGAGTGGATAACTGTATCTGGTCGTGGTCAGACCAGTCATAACCCATAATGCAGCGTGAGGAAGAACATCTCTGGCCCGGGGGGTAAAAGGTTATGAGACAATACTCTGGCTAATGCTGTTTAATATGGAGGGCAGCTGTCTATCTGGGTGTCTACCTGCCTGCCTGCCTGCCTGCCTGCCTGTCTGTCTGCATCTAACATTACATCTTTTTTAAATCTGGTGCTGCATACCTCATCCACGGCCTGTTTATGGAAACTCTATCCTCCCTGATGTGATTGCTTCCTCGTCTCAGGCCTCCCAGTCATGCCTGACTCACTTTATGAGCCGTCCCCACGGACAAACAGACCTTCATGCTTCACGCAACGCTTTGTGTGTGTGAATTGGGAAAGTTTTACTCATGCTTAATTGTTTGTGAATGTGCACCCGGGCACGTCTTGCAGTTTTGCAAAAGGGGTTTGGAAAAATGTTTTTGTTTCGTGTCAGGACACTTGAGACACACTGGTGTAAGAGATCGCCTCAGTTTTTAGTGCCGTTTGCACCGAGCACATGGATGCGCACTTCTCCAGATGTCTCTCAGTCCAGTATGTAGGCCAGCTGATAAGAGCAGTGGTAGATAAGCAGTTATCAGAGAAATATATGCGGCTGTCGAGGAGACTCATTTCTACCCATCAATCAGCGCAGTCCTGCTTAATAATAACTGACACTGACTTATGTAAGAGTCACCTGTTAAACACTGAGCTGTCTTGTTATGACCTGGCAGCTTATTTGTCAACCTACGATGTGATTAGGTGACCCGGGCCAGTACAGAGGAGCTTAAGTTAACTGTGAAAGGCGGCTCAGTTACAGTCCAGAGTCCAGGGCTGATATGAGAGGAAATGAGCACCTAGCTTAGCCTTTTAACCTGGAAAAAAAAATAGATTTTACAGTAATATAAGCTCTAGCTCAGCATGGTTTAGGTTAAACTCTAACCAGCAACTTTTACAGTGTCAGCTTCCTTATGTATCCATGTCTCAATACTGTAAACTCTACAGAACACACATTCAAAAACAGCATAAGGTCTGCAGAAGAGAAACTCATCAAGGTAGTCACCTTTCTGTTCATGATTTACAAGGATAGCATTAGAAAAGCTCTATGTAACGGCCAAGTGTGATATAGTTGATGATATGGAAATGCCTTTGCCCAACAAGTTCTGACGTAGCATCAGTTCACTCACATTATCAGCTGTTTCCCATAACGTGTCTTGGTCTCTGGACAGCATCAAACAGGACCAACACTAGCTGACATGAAAGAACAATTACAACTTTCCTAATTTAATTAAATTCTTGAAGACATATCTGCATTTTTCTCTCATCGAAGAAGAAGAAGAAGAATTACTTTATTAATCCCGCAACGGGAAATTAGATTTTTTCACTCTATTATTTTTCATGTTACACACACACACAGGCCCGAAATACACACATATGCACAAACAGGACCTATATACATGCAACCGGCGACCCTCCGGTTCCCAGCCGAGTCACCTATGGACTGAGCTACTGCCGGCTCGAGGGTTAGAGGTGGTTAGATAGTTCTGTTTCCGGTTAGCGAGCTCTACTTCTTCTACTCCGTTTACTGGAGAATCACAACCATGTGTAGCTAACCTGTAGCCTAGTCTAATTCTCTCCAAAACGTGATGAATTTGCATCTCTCTCTTTTTTTTAAATTATCATATTAGCTTGATGCTTTGCAATCAGGGATTATTACTGATATTTTGGATGTGCTCACTTTAAAATTAAAGTGGTGTATTCTTGTTTTTTGTACCTTCTGCTTTGTTGGAGCAATACCCTGTTCCTCATTTTCACCTATTACTTTGGCAAGTATAATGTCATCAGAATTAATAGACATTAAGGCCGAAACTACAAATAAAAACGAGCTGCGATAAACCAGAATTAATCTTTAAAACCCACATCATCAGCAGTCAGAAACATGACAAGTCTGCCAAATGGGGTCACAGAGATCAAACCTCACCTGATCTACCCTCGTCTTACCAGTCTCCAGGACGCAGCACTGCCACTCCATCCAGTATTCAGCACCATCTGTGGTCTGCTGCCACTGCAGCACCCACTGTAGCTGCAGGCAGAGTACACTAGTTAATATGGAAGTGCTGGAGAGATGCAGGGATGAGGAATGGATGAAGATAAAGCGCGGGGGCGGGAAGGACACAAATGGAATAAATTGTGGTGGAAAAGGTGAGTTAGTCATGTTTATGAAAAAAAAAAGCGGATGTAGATTTGGAGGTGACCTTCTAGACTGCAGCACCTGACCACATAACTGCTCAACAGTACTGTCATTTTGTTTGATAGCTGATGGCAGCGAATTCACATAAGGAAGAAAATACATCACTTAAGAAGGACATGTCACGCCTGTTTGTTACCCAGACTAGACTGACTTGGGCCGTGTACTGTATGTGTTGTGTGTGTGTGTCGTGTTGTGTGGGATAGTGAAAAGGTGAGTGACAGGCACAAACAGGCTAACCAAACAGTTGCTGTGTGTGTGTGTGTGTGTGTGTGTGTGTGTGTGTGTGTGTGTGTGTGTGTGTGTGGGGGGGGTAGGTATCTGTCCCTCTCTATGTGAGTGTTTGGCAGTGGAATGTGAATGAGTATGTGTGTGTTTGTGTGTGCGTCAGTGTGTATAGCGTCCTGCTGACAGCAGTGCCCTGGCTGTGATGTGGACGGCTGAAG